>NC_134707.1:123582818-123630318 GCF_043290135.1 Rhipicephalus microplus
AATTGCACGTGATTGGAACGGACATGGGTCTAACAGGATCGGCACTGCAGGAATGGGTTGACGCGGAGCGCGTTATCGAAAGGGACCTTCGTGCGCAAGTTCTCGATGAGCAGCGAGAAAAGATAGCGCTGGAGGAAAGACGGCTGCAAGCCGAGGAGCGCGTTTTGCTGTTGAAGCTAAAGTTGTAAGAGCAGAAGACTGGTTCGAACGCGGGAGAGATAGGGAGACCGGTAAGCGATGACGCAGCGTCCCCAGCTGTAATGGAAAGCTGTGGCCCGCACAAGCTATTGCCACCGTTCAACGAGATGCGAGATGACCTCGACGCATATCTGCAGCGTTTTGAGCGCGTCGCGGTGTCTCAGGAGTGGCTTCGGAGCAAATGGGCCTTTTCGCTCAGCTTGTGCCTGACGGGAGAGGCGTTATCCGTGATTAGTCGACTTGGCTCTGCTTCCACCACCGACTATGATCAGGTGAAGGCAACATTGCTGTTACGATTCCGGTATACGGCTGAAGGATACCGTGAGAAATTTCGCAAGACGAGACCAGAGGACAAGGAGACGGGGCTCCAATATGCTTCTCGCATAGCAGGTCATTTCGACCGTTGGATGGAGCTGGCAAATGTCGAGAAAACATATGACGCTCTACGCGACGTAATGATTTCAGAACAGTTCATGAAGGGATGCTCACCCACCCTGAGGGTATTTCTGAAGGAGAGAAACTGTAAGAAATTGCACTCTTTAGCGCAGAACGCAGACTGCTTTCTGGAAGCCCAAGATTTGTTCAATTTGGGCAAGGGCAAGCTGTATAAGGAGAGCTCAGCAGATGCTCGTAAAGCAGAAACTCCTAAGCGCCAGTTTAAGGGCCAAAGTCTCTGCTTCTTGTGCAATAAGACAGGGCACCGTGCGCCTGAATGTTGGTCACGGACAAGAAATAACCACTCAGCAACAGGCCGGTCGAGTGGCAGAAACGGTTCGTCTGTGGAGACAACTCGAACCCAGGAAAAGCAGTTGGCGTCGTGCGTGCTGTCACCCAAAGAAGGACACAACGCTGAGACAATGGAGAAACCGGATGTAGGGTACGTCGTACTTCAGACTGGGGAGACTATCCCGGTCGTGAATATGACGTCGACGCATACCCCAACTGTGGCTGATGTCGGAACTCTGCCTGTAGTGAGAGGATTGCTTGAGGGCAAAACTGTATCTGTACTTCGAGATACGGGATGCAACACGGTAGTGGTACGAGAAAGGCTTGTCCCGAAAAAGAAGTTTACGGGCACTACAAGTCCGGTTTTTCTGCTCGACAGAACAGTGCACAACTTGCCGGAGGCAATCGTTTCTATTGACACACTGTTCTTGACCGATGTCATGCGAGTTAAGTGCATGAAGAACCCTCTATACGATGTCGTGCTAGGCAACATCGAAGGTGCCCGATCTACAGAGCTAGAATATTCGCACAAGCCTCAACAGCATCGTGAGAGGCATCGTGATTACAGCGGAGGGAAGGTAGCCGGAAAACTCGCTAACTCGCCCGTGCCCATCATCGCGGACGACACGCAAAGTGATGTCGGGAACGATTCAGGCTACTTGCCAATGACAGTAGAGACAACTTGCAAACCTCATAAACCCGCAGATCAAGTACCACTAGGTGATAGTGCTGCAGCAGTGAAAGAAACACGCGCCATAACCAGGCTACCTGTTCTGAAAGCCACTGCCACAATCATAGATAAAATGACGCTTGAGGAATACCAAAGAAATGACCCGTCGTTACGGCAGTGTTATGAGAGTCCTGGTAAAAAGTTAATAGTAAAGAATCGCGAAACCTGCTTTTTTCTTGTAGATGGTATTTTGTATCGGAAACACAAGCTACTCTCGGAGAAGGAACTCGAACAACTGGTCGTACCAAGACAACTGCGAGAGACTGTGCTCAAACTAGCCCATTAAGGTATCCTCGCCGGACACCAAGGGATATCTCGAACAACTGACCGTATTCTTGCCGAATTCTTCTGGCCAGGTGTTCAATCAGAAACCAAGAGGTTTGTGAAGTCCTGCGATATCTGTCAGCGGACTGTCCCGCGCCATTTGGTTGGTCGGGCTCCGCTAGGTACCATGCCAATCATTGAGACCCCGTTTTCACGTGTGGGCATCCACATCATCGGTCCTTTGTCACCGACATCTTCCAAGGGCAACAGGTACATTCTAACCATGGTGGATTTT
Organism: Rhipicephalus microplus; assembly: GCF_043290135.1. Lineage (NCBI taxonomy): Eukaryota > Metazoa > Arthropoda > Arachnida > Ixodida > Ixodidae > Rhipicephalus > Rhipicephalus microplus. Next base: position 123,585,032 of record NC_134707.1, read on the forward strand.
GCAACGAGATATCCAGACGCCATCGCACTTCCTTCGAGTGAAAGCAAGGTCGTGGCAGAGGGACTAATGGAAATGCTGTCGCGAGTTGCTCTACCACGCCAAATTTTAAGCGACCGCGGGACAAGCTTCATGTCGTCGGTTATGAAGGAGTTCAGCCGGCTACTATCTATCAGGCAATTACCGACAACCCCTTACCATCCGATGGCAAACGGGTTAGTGGAACGATTCAACGGCACGTTGAAGCAAATGCTCCGCCGAATGAGTCAGGAAAGCCCGAAAAATCGGGACCGCTACCTCGGCTCTCTCCTTTTCGCGTATCGGGAGATGCCACTAAAGAGTACTGGATACTCGCCGTTCGAGTGGCTTTATGGCCGATACGTTCGCGGCCCAATGACGATTTTGAGAGACTAGTGGACTAACCCAAAGTTGGACGACGCGACCAAGTCAACCTACAAATACATCGTAAAATTGCGGGAACGTCTGCAACGAACCTGTGAAATAGCATCTCAGGACCTTGCGAAGGCACATGTTCGTCAGAAGACTTACTATGATCGCAAGGCGAAGAAGCGGGACTTAAGCGTGGGTGACAAAGTTCTCGTGCTGCTACCCGCCAATCACAACAAACTGATACTAACATGGAAGGGCCCCTTTACTGTGACAGACAAGAAAAGCCCATTGGATTATGCTGTGGACCTCGGTCACAGAACAACTGTCTTCCACATCAACATGCTCAAAAAGTACGAGCTGCGGAATGCCTCGGACACGTCAACGACGACAGCTGCTGCTGTAACGTCAATCCATCAAGTGGATATCGAAGGCACAGAAAATTTATTGCATGCCCCACTTGCACAAACGCAGAATTGGAAGGATGTGGCTGTAGCACCTAGCCTTAGTAGAGAACAAAGAAACCAAGTCAACGAGTGCTACGCTGGAGTCTACTCTTGATTGACTACGATTTCCACGTAGAATACAATCAGGGCTCAGATAATGTCGGTGCCGACTATCTTAGCCACACATCTCTTACTACTGACTAGGCTGTCCGATTACTCGTAGAGACACACAAAGAACTCATGACGCGAATAATACGTTGTCTACTCTATGAACATGCCTACCCTTCTTATCCCACCGTTTCGCTGTTCTTGAACTGGGGGGAAGATGTGGTAAAAAAACGCTGCCCTGGAGAGTGTGCGTCATGCTTTGACGAAGAAAATCGGTGTGCGGGGCCGATTTAGGATTTCAGGGTGCGCGGGAATCATCATGATGGTGATAGCGGTAAAACTATGAGCGCGCCTATGCGCGTGCTCGTGCGCGTACCACGTGAAAAGCTCCCGAGCCACGGGGACAGCTCGGCTAACCACAGAGAGCAGAGAGCAAGGACAAGTTCGGGCCACGCCCCGGCTGCTCGTTCTGACCCTCCGTGTCCGGGCCTCGTCTCGGCGTCGAAGTCCTCGGGTGCGTCCTGGAGTGGGCATCGCCCCACTCCACCCCCACGTTGGTCTGAAGCAACGTTCGCCAGAGAGCAGAGAGCAAGGACAAGTTCGGGCCACGCCCCGGCTGCTCGTTCTGACCCTCCGTGTCCGGGCGTCGTACCGGCGTTGAAGTCCTCGGGTGCGTCCTGGACTGGGCGTCGCCCCACCTCGACCCCACGTTGGTCTGAAGCGGCGTTCGTCATGGCCAGCTGCTGTTCTGGTCTCGGAGCGAGACGCTGTCCCAGGTCTGTTCGCGGCAGACGGGTGGTACGCTGTTCTCGGCGGTGTACAGGCAAGCCCAGGCGTTGACCACCGTACTGGGATGCCCCTGGTGGTTATCTTCTAGACCGGGCCCCACCTCGGTACGAACTCCGCAAGCACAAGGCACACCGCCTCCTGACTACCAGAGAGCTCAAGGTCAAGCGCAACGTTCACGCCCCAAGAGTAGAATGTGAGTGGACGAACAAGAACATTGACTTCCTTTCACGTAGGACCGTGAACGCGTGTATATATGTGTGAGTTTATACTGTGTGTATCCCTTTGTCCGTCTTCGTGTATATAAAAGTCTCTCGTTGTCCTCGAACGTCCTCTGTCCTCATCTGGCTAACCTGCGCCCACAGTTGCCCACACATACAAAGGAAACCCATAGAAGACTTATTATAGCCTCGGCAATTGATGTGATCACCCCTCTTACCTGGTGTGCAAAAAAATTACACGCTTACTATACAGACCTCGACAGCTGGTAAAGTAGCGCTGCGGTGCTTGGACGATCAGCGCCACCAGTAGCAGCCGCTAATCGACAGCAAATTGAGTTTTGGCTGCCATTTTTTAGGTACAAACACTTTATTTAGGTATACTTAGTTGAAGCCACTGGAAGGAGGAAGGTGCCGCGTTCCTCTTCTCTCACCGCCACGGACTTTCGGCAGGCTTGGCTACACGAATGGTCCAGCTCGCTCACCTCGCTAGTTTCTCAGTGCATTTACGTTTTTGCGGAAGATGAAGTGATTCTCTTGTGGAAAACATCTTGCGGTGTGTGCTGTTTTTTCTGCGTTCCACAGCGCAACAGCGGGGTCTCCAGCCCCCTACATCACGGTCATGGATGTACAATCCCCGGAGATCCCACCCAGTACCAGTTCATCCACGGGCATTGCTTCAAGAAAGCGTGGTAATCCATCCAGTGAGAGCGAGGACACCAAGCTGTACTCTGCATCAGACTACGAGTCCTCAGAAGACGACTTCGAACCTGTGCTCTACCGCAGTGCCAAACGAATCATGAACGCATCATCGGCACCAAGTACAGCCACTGTGAGGACAGCGCCTCAGCGATGGCCTCACTCCATTCTGTTTGTGCCGAAGACTACTACTGCCAATCTACGCTGCCTCAACAGGCAAGCACTGTCATTGTACCTTGAAAACATTGTGCCTAACGAGATTAAGGACACCAGGATAAACACGAGGAAGAATATTTTGGCAATTGACGTGAGGAACCCGAGTGCACTGAACGCGCTACAGCATGTGTCAGAGCTGGGAAACATCAAAGTTCGATCCATCATATCAGCGAATGGTGACACCGTAACAGGGGTTATCTATGACATAAACGCTGAAATCGCCAATGAAGATCTTCCTGTACTGATAAAACCAGTGAGTGAAAACAACGTCATTGTGCATGCTGGTCGCCTAGGCAACTCTCGTTGTGTGCGACTAACATTCAAGGGTGACTGTCCTCCCTCGTACGTGAAAGTTGGCCATTTCCGTCACCACGTTCGCCTATTTATTCCGAAGCCTATGCAGTGTTTCAAGTGCCAGAAGCTTGGCCACGTGAAGGGCGTTTGCAGAAATTTCGAAGTGTGCCCCCGATGCGCTGAACACCACTCAGAAGACGACTGTAATGCAACTACGGTGAAATGCTCCAACTGCCAAGGAGCTCACAGTGCTTCCTCCAAGGACTGTCCTCAGATTAAGAAAGAGATTTATATTCTGAGGCAAATGGTGCGAGACAGCTCGACTCACAGAGAAGCTGCGCAAAAAGTAAGGCGAAGGCGCCGTCATCGTCGAAGGTCCTCACGAAGGACAGTGCAAAATCTGACGAGAAAGTCAGAAACTCAAGAGAAATCGACAAGCGCGGCTCCTAGCACGGCAAGCATCTGCGCTGAAAGAGAAGATGCTGGAAGATCTCTCTCTCCAAAGGAATGGCCACCCCTTCAGCCTAGACGATCTGTTGAGCCTCAACAGAAGCCGCCTACACGACCTGTTGAGCCTCAACAGAAGCCGCCTCAAGAACAAGCACAAAATGCTGCAACGGCCCGGAAGCCAGATCATCGCGTGACGGTGATGCTAAGATCATTAATGGACACCATTCGCATGTTGTTAAGCGACGTGAATACACCGTCAGCCAAAAGTGCCCTTCAAGTACTGGACGCGCTTAGTCCAGTACTAGCAGCCCTAGAGTAGACAATGGCTAACCCACCACTGTCTTTCAGGGATAAGGTTCGTAAAGCAGCAATACTGCAGAGTAATGCCAGGGGACTGAGATCGCGCATTGGTTACTTTCGTCGATTTGTGTACGTCAATATGTTTCCCGTAATCGTCATTTGTGAGCCGAACTTATCGAGCGCAATACGACTCTCGGGACACGAACCTTTTATGTCGTCTACTGTTACTGAAAGCAGCAAGGTTCTGGTGTACAATCGCCGAGACCTCACTTACATCCTTCAACATGTACCACCTCATGACGGAAACCAATACGTATGCTTAAGAGTGAAAAAGAGGAGGCTCAACATCACAGTGGTTGGCGCATACCTATCATCATCAAGCCGTTTCGATCAAAAAAGACTACGAGACATCATAGCGTTAACTCCTGACCCGTGTGTTATCATTGGGGATTTTAACGCTCATCACGCATTATGGGAAAATCAGAATACCAACATGAAGGGCAGAAGCTTGGTGTCTTTTGCCTCCGATAACCAACTTTGGTTACCGAATGATGGCAGTCCTACAATTTTACGTGGCTCCACATACAGTAGCTGTCTCGACTTGGCTCTTGTTTCGCGAAGCCTAGTGAAACATACTGAATGGTTCACGGATATAGAAACTCACGGGAATGATCACATTCCAACATACGTCAAGATCAGAGGATTGTCGCCTCCTAAAGTGCGCGACATGGTTAAAAGAGTGCACTGAAAAAAATTTCAGTCCCGTATGAAAGACCAATGCCAAGAATACATATCCAATTTACAACAGGCCGTCAAGAGCACTGTAAAAGAGACTGTGTGTACGATCCCATGCCCTGTAAGAATCATGGACATCGAAATAGAGCTGGAGCGGCTTCGAGCCTTGCGACGACGAGCTGAAAGAAGGTACCGGCGCACGAAGGACATGGAAGATTTACGGGCTGCTAGACGTATGCAGAAGATCAAACGTCGGTTGGACAAGCTAGAATTCCAACGCTGGATTACTTTCTGCGAGTCACTCGACCCTCGTAAGCCTTTATCGCAGATATGGAGGACGGTTAGAGGTTTGCGGTCATCGCCCATTCAGAAGTCACCATTCAAGGCCTTAGCCCTTCAACAAAATCGACCAGATGTGAACGTTGCTGAAGAGTTCTGTGCCAAATTATGAGGGCAAACTCCAGCAATCAGCAGCTCACCACTTTCGAGCACTTGTCCGCCACCACGTGACTCCTGTATGGACTTCCCGTTCACCATTCAGGAGCTCAAAGCAGCACTCGCTTCGTGCAAACGGACCTCCGCACCAAGACCTGACGGAATCTCCTACAGAGCCCTGTGTCATCTGGGTGACCGCACGAGAATAGCTCTACTTCAGATATATAATGATTGTTGGCTGTCCCCTTAAGTTGGAAAACTAGTCGTCTAGTACCATTACTAAAACCTGGCAAATCACCATTGGAACTCTCCTCCTATCGCCCGATCGCATTGGCTAGTTGCGTGGGCAAAGTGATAGAGAGAATCATTCTCGGCCGACTCGAGTGGTACTTGGAGTATCATGAGATCTACCCAAATGCCATGGCTGGCTTTCGACGTGGTCGATCATCGATCGATAGCGTCATCGACCTAATCACGTACGTTGAACATGAGAAAGGTCATAAGCGTCTTTGCGCCTCTCTGTTCCTTGACGTCAAAGGAGCCTATGATAACGTTACGCATGAAGCCGTCCTTACCGCACTAGAAGAGATTGGAGTGGGTGGCCGAATGTTTAAGTGGATACGCAGTTATCTCCAAATGTGATCCTATTTTGTGAGTACAGAGACTGGGAGAGACGTCTACATATTTCAGTTGTCGTGGCGTCCCTCAGGGTGGTGTACTGAGCCCCGTGCTTTTCAATATAACACCAATCGCTCTCCATATGCACCTAACAAACAATATTTATCTATGAACATACGCTGATGACATCTGCATCTGGACATCTGCGGTAACTCACCTGCAGTTACGAGCGAGAATACAGAGAGCTGCTACTGCAAATACTTGGTATCTACGCAATCGAGGCCTGGAAATTTCCTCCGGAAAGTGCGCTCTTCTGGCATTTACGCGCAAACCCATGTCGAACTACAGAGTGTCAATTAACGGTCAAAATATACCATATCGCCGATCTCACAAATTTCTGGGTGTCATAGTCGACAGAGACATATCATGGAGCTCTCATGTGTCGTATTTGAAAAAGCGATTGACAGGCATATGCCATCTTTTCAAGTTTCTCGCTGGAAAGACTTGGGGAATGCAGCCTAATGCTATGTTACGACTGTACAGGGTGCTTTTCCTTGGCTTTTTATGATACAGTCTGCCTGCATTATCAAACGCCAGCAAAACAAGTCGACGCATGATACAAAGCGTTCAGACACAGGCGCTTCGAATATGTCTAGGTCTGCCTCAGGTTGCCTCAACAATGGCGACTATAGCTATAGCCAAAGACCACCTCGTGCAGACCCATATTGAAATTGAAGCTTTGAGGACACACATAAGGCATGTGGGCCGGACTCCCCATCACCACCTAGCCTCTCTACCAGTGGATAGACCTCATATTTCTTTTTATAGAACAATAACTACACATGGTGACTCCCTACCAACTGGTTTTACGCCCGTGGCGAGACCTTCAATTGCTCCATGGGGCCTCAAACAGCCAGTCATCAACCTGACAATACCAGGCATCCAGAAAAAACGAAATTTCTCAATACCAGCCCTCAAGCAGCTCGCCTTACTTCTGCTGTACGAGAAGTACCAAGACTGCACCCACGTCTACACCGACGGCTCCGTCCTGCCAAACAGCTCAACAGCGGCGGTCGTTATTCCAACGCACGCCACAACCATCAAATTCAGGACAGCTCATGCAACCACAACAATGGCCGCAGAGCTTGCAGCGCTTCGCGCTGCGCTGCGTTCCATGAACGACCAAAGCACGCAACGGTGGACGATTTTCTGCTACTGCAAGGTGGCACTGCAGTCACTTCTGTCAAATCTACGCCGTGGTCCACACGAGCAGTTGGTGTTTGAAACAGCAGAAATACTACACCATATAACAGAAAAAGGGCACCACGTTATATTTCAGTGGTTGCCAAGCCACTGTGGAATTATCGGTAACAAACGAGCTGATCAAGCTGCCCATTCAGCCCATACAGAAGACAACGACCAGTCAATACCTCTCTCAAGGACGGACGCTGCTAGGAGGCTCCGCATTCTTGCTCGCCAACGCTCCATGGCTCTTTGGAATGAGCCTCTCTTTACGCATGCAAGATTACGATCCCTTGATCCAACGTTAAGCATGCAGCTTCCAACAAAAATTCGACGAGGCGACGCTACTGCTCTGTGCAGACTATGGTTGGGAGTCGCGTTTACCCGTGCGTACGCGTTCCGCATAGGTATGGCCGACACCGCTGACTGTGCACACTGCGGAGATAAAGAAACAGTTCGACATATCCTGTGTAACTGCCCGAAATACAACCTGGAAAGACAACACCTTTCTAATAAACTAAACAGGTTAGATGACCAGCCGCTGTCAGAAGAAAGTATACTGCGCCATCGTCATGACTCATCGTCACAAAAGAAAGCCGTGCAAGCGCTACTGGGCTTCTTACGAACTACTGGCCTGTCGGAACGCCTCTGAGTGGACTGGTTTTGTGTGTGCGTGTGTGTGGGTGTTTTTCTCTTATTTATTTTTTAACTCTCCCTTTCTCTTTCAACCCCCTATTCCCCAACCCCACTGTGGGGTAGCATACCGGATACTAGCATCTGGTTAACCTCCCTGCCTTCCTTTTTTTTTCTAGTTTCTCTCTTTTTTTCTCTACGGTTTTTTTTATTGCATAGATGTATGCCGAAATTCATACTACGAGATATGTTTGTACAAGAAATATGAATGACAAGTGGTAAAATAAAAATCATGGCACGAATTTTATGTACAGCATGATTTACAGTGCGCGCTCATGGTAGGCTCGCGGACGCTATACACTTGCTTGATTTTCACAAAACTTGGTACTTTGTGCGATGACTGTATGACGAGCAATATTGAAAGATGTAAATATGAAAGTCATCAGGTGAATCATGTCCAACAATGATTGACATGTCGCGCTTATGATGTGCTCGCGGTACCTTGGCTTCTTTCAGAGTCACCAAAAAGGGTTAATGCGTGAGGTGACTCTATGGTCAACGTAAAAGACAAGTGCTAACCTTAAAATCGTGACATGCATGTCAGTGTTGGAATGATTTACATGCCTCAACCTTGGTGGGCTCACGACCGGTTCACTAGCTTGACATACATCCACTTTGAAAAGATTTTACGGCGAACATGACAGGTTTAACATGACATGTGTGTGTGTGTGTCTGTGTGTGTGTGTGTGGCAACTTGTCTTAGCAAACACCACTTTTATTTGTATGTTCTTAAAGTCTCCCTACGTGCATGTTGAAGTAACTCCCTAAACACCCATGATTAGAAAAAACGCCATCCACACCACTTGACAAACCAGTTAGCTTCCGCAGAAAATAATCATGGATGTTCTGTGACACGTCTTTGGGATGCACAGGTGTTACTGTCTGTCAATAAAGTGTGCCGTCTGCGCGGTACCCGTTAAGTGACGACAGTTGTTGAAATTGAGTCTTCTGGTGCACGATACATAAATTCTCCAGCCAAGTTATAGACCAAACATAAAAGGTAAGGACTGTGCACTAACCCTACCTTACGGGACCAATTCGGTCTCTTCTTCAAGGGTGACTGCGCGGTCGGCTCTGAAGCTCACGATTTTTCTTGGCGGTGTCACCGTCTCCATCGTCCTTCTTTCCACCATTGTAGTTGCTGCGGCGTTTTCTCAACTGGTTCTGTAGGCCGTGCATGTATACACTAGGTAACGTTCCAGTTGAGCGGATAACATTTCCAGGACTTGTTTGTATATGCCAGGACTCTAAAAGCACTATTTTTGTGGGGCTACCCTTCGTGTAGATGACCCGGGCATCGTCAAAATTGATGCGCTGGTCCATCTTTTCGCTGTGTTCAGCGAGAGCGTTTAGTGCGGCGTTGAAGTTACGCTAATCGTTTCGATGTTGTCGTATTCTTTCGGAAAAGTTTTTGTCTCGCCGATGTAGGCGGTGGAACAGTCTAGACTAGCCCGGGGAACCTCTTTTTCGGCAGGTGGTCTTTTGGTCACTGCAAGTATTGCCCGATTGTTGAGACGGGTTTGTGCGCCACCTGAAGGACTTTCCCCCCCGTACCCTGGACAACTGCTCACTGATTCCCGGCACGTAAGAGACAGAGATGTGGTGGGGTTGTTTCGGATAGGCTTCATTATTATGGTTATTCTTCGCGGAAGGCAAGTGGAGGGTGGTTTCGTGGTAGCGAAGACACTGACGTAAACGACGAATAAAGCTTCTGAAGTATCCATTGTCTAGCAGGTCGACGGTGATCCCTTCTTCTCTTTTTCGCATTTTTTCGCAGCTGCAGATGACCCTTGTGCGATTCAAGAGTGCCTTGACCACTGATGTTTTGTGTGTGGTCGGGTGGTTAGAAGTGAACTGCAGATACCGCCCGGTGTGCGTAGGTTTGCGGTATACGGAGAAGCTAAAACAGCCATCTCACCCATTTTTTGCCTTTTCACTAGCACATAAAGAGATAAGGAAGAACGTTGTTTTTGTGACGTTTTACGGCGAATTGAATTGTTGACTCAATCGAATTTAAGTGTGCCAGGAAACTGACAGTGTTAGAATTCTTCATCACACAAAAGACGTCATCCACATATCTCAAAATATTTTTGGTGGCTTGGTGAACGTCTCTAAAGCTCGTGTCTCGATGTGCTCTATCGTAAAGTTTGCAACGGTGGCTTAAATGGTTGGTCCCATGGCGGTTCCGCTTGTTTGTTGGTAGACATCACCTCAGACAAAAATATATGTCGCATAGAGGCAGAATTTCATCAAACGGCACAGCTCGTCCGTGCTGAGGTTCGACCTCTCGCGGAGATTCTCATCAATCTCCAGGGCGGTCCGGTCAACTGAGACCATGAGTGGTACGGACACACTCGTGAACAGAGCCGAGTACTCGAATATCACAGCATCATAAAGAAGAAGGTACGGGACTTATATTTCCTTCGTAGACAACTAGAATACCGGATATCTACCATTAGGTTGTCGTCCCTCTGCAGTAGGTCAGAGTAGAAATTTCATGCAACAGACACACAGCTACTTCGTTTTAGTAAACATTTGTTTTGTTGCAGATACCACAATTAGAGCATAAACCGCGTGAGACGATTATTTATAGTCACTAAAGGAATGTTGTTGCTGTGATCCATTTGGTATCTGGAATATTTGTTGGCACAAGAAAAAGCTTTGTTGGGAGAAATCTGTTTGTGCGTTTACTGTTTAGGTAATAAAATACCGTACAACACAGAGTTCAAAATGTGACACAAATCTGAGGGCAAGAATTGATTGTAAAATGTAAAAGTTAGAAGTTCCGTTCACGGAGAACGAAAGCCGCCTTCAAACTCTGAGAACAATGCTGGTGTTGGTGTTAAGTGATTTTCTGTGCTGTGCAGAAAGATGTTTCTTTTGATCAAAGAATCTTTTAAAAATGGTATGAAAGACATGGGGATATTTTTAAGATATTCTTAAGGACCTCAAGCATTCGATATATAATGAAATTTGTATGCAGACGGATCTCGGAAGGTGGATCTCGTAAGAGCTTGAAAGTTTTTTTCTTTCACGGAGCATTCCTACATTTTCTTTCAATTTCACAACTACCCATGAGGCTGACTCGAAAAACTGGCGCTTTCTGTCAGCACTCGTGATGTGGAGTGAAGAGAGAGAGAGAACTTTTATTTGAGCAGGCACATCGTGCGCCCAAGCTAGGCTGCCTCTTTATTCCAGGCCGCCGCGGGCATTCGCCATCTCCCTCGCCCGTTTAACCACGCTGTTCAGGCCTTGGTCCGATAACTTAGCCTCCCATATCTTTAGGTCAGTGTAGAGGCTCTGGGGCTTTGTCTGCACCCCTATACTATATGCAGTAGGTTTTCTGGGCGAAAAAAAAGATAAATTCACCCAGATAACCTTTTTTTCAGCAGTTGCAAAAACCTTATTCTTCAAATGTGATATTTGTATAAAAGTTTGGGTGAGCCGTTTTATACTCGACCACGCAAAATAAAACAAAAGGGAAAGAAAAAAAGGCAGATCCCACATACAGTGGGAATCGATGATAGGCAAAGCACGAATGATTAAGGTAGATATGTCACTTTAAAATCAGCACAACGTTACGAGATGGGCGTGAATGCTGCCGTACTTGCCTTTCATGTCATAATTCATATGTTTGTACGTGTCGTTTACTTGCGTCATTTATTGGCGTCATGGTATACCAAATTTGGTATGCATAGAGCTAGCGAAACGGTCACAAGCGCGTTATGATCGTAGTATGTAGTAATGTTTCACCAGACACGCATATCATAATTATCATGTTTGGACGTGTAGTTTACCTCAGTCAACCAATCACGTCCCGCAATACAAAATTTGGCATATGTGAAGATAGCAAACGTCCACGAGGGCATCATGATCGTGGTATGTTGTCATGTTCTTACGTGCTACCTACGTCATGATTGTCATGTTTGCGCCGGTCATATACCTTCGTCATTCAATCACGTCACGTGACAGCAAATTGATATATATGTAGCTAGCAAAACGCCCGCGAGCGCGCTGAGCGTAGCATAAAGTCATGTAATACATATGACACGCATATCATGACAACCATGTTTGGACGCGTCATTTATCTTTGTCACCCATTCACATCACGTACTACTAATTTCGTATATGTGGAGCTAGCAAAGTGACCGTGAGTACGCTATGAGCGTAGCATGTAGTCACGTTTTAAAAGACACGCATATCAGGATTATCAAATTTGGATGTGTCATTTACCTTCGTTGTCTATACGCGTCACGTAATACCATATTTGGTATATGTTAAACTACTGAAACAGCCGCGAGCGCATCACGACCGTTGTATGTTGTCAAGTTCTTACATGACATGCATATCATGATTGTCTTGTTTTCACCAGTCATATACCTTCGTCATCCACTCTTGTTACATAACACCAAATTGTAAATGTGAAGCCAGCGAAACGACTGCGAGCGCACCCTAAGCTTGATGTAGCGATGTATTACATGACACGCATGTCATGATTATGATGTTTGGACGTGTCAATTACCTTCCTTGTCCGTTCGCATCACGTAATACAAAACTAGGTATATGTCAAGCTAGCGAAACGGCCGCGAGCGCATCATGTAGTCATGTTGTCACATGCAATGCTTCCTATGATTATCATGTTTCCACCAGTCATGTACTTTCGTCATCCATTCACGTTCCATAATACCAAATTTGGTATATGTGAAGCTAGCGAAACGGCCACGAGCGCATGATGAGCGTGGCGTGTAGTCATGACTTACTTGTTCGCCACGTAGTCATGTATATACCATAGTAGTTTTGCAATACGTCATATGAATGAAGCCACTGCAAGGGCAGCAAGACCATGAAATGTAAATCATGACATTCATGACATACTCGCAATGATTTTAATGTTATGACTAGTCAAATATGTTCTTCATACAGTCATGTTATGCCGTACCACGTTTGGTATGAATACCATTATCGAGACGGCCAGGAGAGCTAGAGTCGTTGGCGGCTAGATAGATAGATAGATAGATAGATAGATAGATAGATAGATAGATAGATAGATAGATAGATAGATAGATAGATAGATAGATAGATAGATAGATAGATAGATACGCTCCATTTCGCCGGAGTTCGCTAAAAATGCGCGTTTAAAAAGCTCCCGCCAAACTGTTCTGCCGCTTACAAACCTTTGTAAGCGCTTCATAATGGTCGAGGGGTTTTACGAAGAAACGAATAAACATTCTACCAGGACGCCGCCGCGGAAAGAAGAGTTTTAGTACCATAGCATACCCCTTGCACACGGTGAACATTGATACAAGCTGTGTTGCAACTGCGAATGCGAAAACAGCTGAGGGCCGCCAAAGATGAATACTCGCAAAACTAAGCATGTTAGTTGGCGGCCTGCATTAATATTTAAGTGTAAAAAAATAGTTGAGAAACGTGACAACCAACGCCACGTAACTTATTCTGAAGAAACGCAGATCGTGATAGCACGTAGAGTCGACTGTTTGCCGCTTGAAATTAAAACAATATTTCGCCATCACAACACACGCTTCCCTCTCGTGGTCATTTGTAGGTACGGTCATGCTAACGTACGCTCGAAATTCGCAGCATACGCGTTCGTTTGCCATGAAGAAAGCGAGCGACACCGATACCAAAGGAGTGATGCAGCAGACGTAGAGCCGTTAACTGGTTCAACCGTATTCCACTGCAGACCGCGCGCATCCCATGAGCCTTTGCGAGTTTGCGCTTCAGGTATTCTGAGTGCACCCGGCGCGCAGTGTATTCAAAATTAGCTGTGAATGAGGGTCAACTCGTGAGATTGCTTGGAAAAAGTTAAAACGCGCGGACGGTCACCCCGTGCAGCTTCCACCGGATGAACTGATGATTGTCAAATGAATGTATATAAGTACTTTCCCAAACGATAGGAACTGCTAAAAGTTTGCTAACCCTATTTTTGTGCCGCAGTGCGATGTGCGGTGTTAGCTGATGGACGGTGCATCAACAATACCTTTCGTAATTCTTTGCGTGCTACATAAAACTATGTGATCCAGAACTGACATATGAGCTCAACGGCACTCCGAGGTAATTGGTATCCATGCAGCTTGACGGATTTCCCACTGTAGTAGGCAACTAGCGAGTAGCGCGCCGTTGCTTCTGTACGGGACCGATTTTTGAACGTAGCAAAGGTTTGCAAACATATTACGCTATCGTGAGAACTTGGACTGTAAGCATCATGCAGCTGCTTCCTCAACGGAACACAAGCATTTAACTTCGCATTAAGCAGTGCTTGTGTCACAGCCATGATCAGACTCTAAGAGGGCGGAATTCACTGCACTCGGATGTTTCAGGCTTCATGAGCGCGATCGAAACAAAGATATTGGAGAGAATATGCGCTTACGCTTTTTTTGTAACCCCGCAATTACGAAAATTCGTTCAACAACAACGTTGTTTGGAAGATGCAGGAGAATCAAGGCATGGAATGTAGTTTTATCTGCACCTTTCATTGCTCTAACAATTTTGCTTCACTGGACGAGCTTGAGTGTGTCGGCGGCATGCGGCACTCCACAATAACGACTGTAATTGGGCTACATCCAATGCACAAGAAAAACTATGCTTTCAATTGGATGTCGCTTAAAGATATTATATAAAATATACAGAGTGACTTACGAGCGTGAAAGAACCTAACACACGAGAGGACGTGAAGTGCACTCGCTCCTCATGAATGAGCAGCTGATCGTTGCTGTCACTCTCGGTGCGTCGACAACCTTCCACGTCCAGGGAAAAATCCTCGCCATCACGACAGTTTCGTTCAACATCACTGCTGAAAGCAATCTGAACTCCCTCCACTGAACGACTTCGACCACACCAATACCACGTCACTCACCACGTTAATCTGGAAGCGGTGAACATTTCGCTCTGAAACTCGTTCACAAGGGAATTGCTTGCAGTGTGCTGCCATCTATCATCAAATGCACAAAAACAAGTGGTGCAGCTTTGTCCACGTTTTCGAGAGAAAATCTCGAGCCAGTGCTGCTCTCCAGGTACAACGAATGTTGTGGGATTCGCGCACTACAAGAGCTCTGACGAATGCTACACGCACGCAAAACAAGTCGAGTTTCAACGGCAAAGACTCGACCATAACGTTTAACTAACTACGTGGCTACAGAAAATCACGTGAAGCTGAAATGTGTACTTACAGGCTATAATCGAAAGCGCGATTTACCTTATTTTTCACTTCACGAGAACTTCACGTCTTACAAAAACGGATCAGACTTGTTTTATCACAGACGCTCTGGTTTATTAACTTTGCACGAAACATGCGAAGTGGTTAGAGTTTGTTTCTTGCTAACGTGTGAACAATCAGGCTAGCACAGTCGGACAAGGAAGCGTCTGCCTACTGATAATCCTCGAGAGGATAAGATTAAGATTATGCATTTATTCAGTATAATACACGGCAAGTGAAAAGTTGATATAATACAGAAGGAGGTCCCAAAGTAAAAACTGTCAGGGGGACCTCCTGTGAATTCATGTATAAAAGTATAGAACAAAGATTGGCAACTAAGGAAAAAACAGCAAGCGAATAAAACAAAATGAACGTAATGAAAATAATTATTGAAACTTATGCTAGTTCAAAATATTTACATGTAAGTGATAAAACAGGAGATAACTAATTGGATTAAATGACTATAACATAACACATACATATCACTAACTAATACAATGTCACTTCAGAACCTATACACGTACACATAAATGCATATAACCGTATTTAAACACACACACACACACACGCAGACATATATATATATATATATATATATATATATATATATATATATATATATATATATATATATATATATATATATATATATATTTATATATTTATATATAGGTGTCGCATGTTGTCAGTAAGAGCTGTTTTAGATGCCGCCGGAAACAATGTAATGAGGGGCTTGATTTAATAATTGATGATAGTGAGTTCCAGAAAGAAAGTGCAGAAAACAAGGCTGTCATTTTGCCGTAGTTAGTGCTTACTTTTGGAAGCAGAAGGTTACTATTTTCAGAAAACCGTGTGTTATTAGTATTGTGGACTGGTGTGAGGGGAAGTATGTCGGTGGCAATGTCACCGACTCTACTTCTGAATAATAAAAATCCAAGTTTGAGTTGAAAGGTGGAAATGAACGGTAGAATTTCGAGAGTGCTAAAGAGGGGTGCTGCTGATGCTGTGTAAGAACTATGTGTGATAATTCCGACTGCTCTTTTCTGAAGGTGAATGAGAGATGTTAGGTGTGTGGCATAGGTATTGGCCCAGGATGAAATGCAGTAGGTTAGGTGACTGTTTATGAAAGCATAGTAAAGGGATTTTAAAATGTGTTGCTAAAGACAATGCCTTGTGAGAATGAGTATGCGGATGCCAAAAGCAGTCTTCTTGATGACAGAATTCACGTGAATGTTATATTTGAGTTGAGCGTCTAATGTGACACCTAGAAAAGTAGTGAACTTTGTTGGGGTGATGACGCAGTTATCAATGTCTATTTCGGGTGAAATCGTAACGCTTTTTTGGGACGAGTGAAATAACATAAAAGTTGTTTTAACAGGGTTGATTTTCAATAAGTTATTTTTGCACCATGAAACAAGTTTCGCGACATCAGTGTTTAATTTTGCTAGTATATTGTTAAGATCTTTGTCACTAGAAAATATCGTGGTATCGTCAGCGCAAAGGATGCAGCCAGATGAGTTAAGCGATGATGGTAAGTCGTTAATGTAGATAAGAAACATGAGAGGTCCCAGAATTGAGCCTTGTGGGACACTCTGGTTAGTTATTATTGGTGAAGATAAAACACCGCCATAATTGACAACTTGGGTTCTGTTAGCGAGGTAGCTTTGTAAAAGGGCTAAAGTAGGCCCACAGACTGCCAAGGAATTAAGTTTAGCTTACAAAATAAAGTGGTTTCTAGTGTCAAAGCTTTTAGTTAAATCTATAATTAACACCCAGGCCCAGAGCCCCTTATCGATGGACTGTTTTATGCTATCTGTTAGTTTAATCAGTGCTAATTTGGTAGAAAACTGAGCACGAAAACCAAACTGCTTATGTGACAAAAGGTTAAATGTTTTTAGGTAGTCCATTAGGCGATTCACAATCAGCTTCTCAATTACCTTACTAAAGAATGGGAGGATTGCTATAGGGTGATAATTAGAATAAACTTTTCGGTCTCCCTTTTTGAATACAGGTATTACTTTTCCTTGTTAGAGGATTGTAGGAAAAATGCCTGAATGAAATGCGGTGTTAATAAGCTCTGAGAGCACACAAGATAACTCACGAGCAACAAGTTTGATTTTAGCTGAATAAATTGAATCGAGGCCACATACTGTCGTCTTCAAACTTGTTATAGTGCAAATAACCTCAGCAGGTGATGTGGGTTTTTAGAAAAAAGAGTGAGGCAAGTGAGACAACGAAGGAAAGTCAGTGAGAGTCGATACTGGGTTGCTGAAAAATGATTCATTAAAAGAATTGGCGATAATGACAGGGCAAGTTAGAACGCTGGTGCCATCCGAAAATTCGGTCTCAACTGCATCTGGCTGATCAAGATGTAAGAATTCCTTAATTACGTTCCAATTTTTCCTACTGTCATTCCAATTTTCGAGCACTTTATTTTGATAGTAGGTTCGTTTGGCTTTTTTGAGTAGGACAGTAAGAGTTTGTGAATAGAGTTTAAAGCGGGTCCTGAGGGACAGGTTGAACGGCTGAAGTTTTACTTTTTTGTAAAGGTTATATTTTTTATTTATGCTACGCAGCAGTCTTCTTGCAATCCACGGGTTTCTTGTGGCTGAGTACCAACACGATATGGTGGATACAGATGTACACGAGTTTATGATACCTGTTAGTTTCTCAGTCAAGGTACTAAACGCTTTATTAACACAAGGTTCTTGCGATAGTTTCCCTCAGTCAAAGCAGGATACCAAATCAACGAATTTCGCAGAATCAAAACGACATCTATTGACCATCTTATTTTCACAATTATGGTGTTTTTTTTAACCAGAAAAAATGAATAATGATCTGTTAGATCAAAATTGACCACACCGGCCTCCTGAACTGACATAACGTTACTGAGTATATGGTCAATAAGTGTGTTCCGACCAGAAGGAGCACATCGCGTCGGAGAATCCAGCAGAGATGTCAACCCATGACCCATGAAGCAGTTATAGTATTGAGCACAAGAACCGTCGTTAATATTTGTAATGTCAATGTTAATGTCGCCCAATATGATCACGTTATAATATTCGGAAATAAACGAGCTTAGTATATTATCAAGCTCAACACAAAAGTCACCGTAAGATGATGATGGGGACCGATAAATTGAACCAACGATAGTTCTTTTGCTAGACGGAAGGAAATCACGGTCAAATTCGAGCCAGACTGATTCACATTTTGACACAGAAAACGCGATATCAGTACGTCGTTCATATGACAATGCGTTAGAAATGAATATGGCTGATCCACCATGATAGTCACCGAGGCGGTGAAAAAATTCAGCACGATAGCCCGGAATGGAAAACATGTTATCATCAGCTGCAGATAGCCATGTTTCTGATAGACATATGAGAGAAAAGTGATGTTCGGTTAAAGAAACGAAATTAACCATATCATCAAAGTTTTTCGGTAAGCTTCGGGTGTTAAAGTGCATGATTGATTGATATGTGGGGTTTAACGTCCCAAAACCACTATATGATTATGAGAGACGCCGTAGTGGAGGGCTCCGGTACTTTCGACCACCTGGGGTTCTTTACCGTGCGCCCAAATCTGAGCACACGGGCCTACAACATTTCCGCCTCCATCGGAAATGCAGCCGCCGCAGCCGGGAATCAAACCCGCGACCTGCGGGTCAGCAGCCGAGTACCTTAGCCACTAGACTACCGCGGCGGGGTTAAAGTGCATGATTGAAATATGAGGAACAAATGAACTAAGAAGTTGCTCATTTCGAGGACAGTGTGTGTCGCCATGATGGTTCACAATCATCATGGATGCTTAAATGCTATTTGGAAAAAACGGCCAGATCACTAACACCAGAGATGCGGTACACTCGGCTGTCCGTGGACTTTCTTGCTTTGATGCAGCAGTTGTCAACCCATAGGAACTGCCACTGCTTTTCTTTCATAAGTGCCAATGCCTGAGCAAAGAGCCGCTTGTTCTCTGGTGTTAGGTGATCGTTGACAAATATGGGCTTATCCTGATTCATCATGGCAATAGACCGGGTTGTCAGACGCGCTTTTCTGGCCTATGAAGCAAATTCAACCTTTTTTTGTCGTGAACAAAAACGCGCAATAATATTCGAGCCACTTTTAGCGGGAACCCTATGCACCACATCTATCTCAGTAGGGCTCACAAGACAACCAATCTTATCTGCGATCTGTTGCAGAATTGCTTCACAGCTTTCGCCTTTTGTCTCCGGAACACCTCTAATTTCAACATTCTTCATGCGCGAATATTGCTGCAATTCAGCAACCTGTTTTGTTTGCTGCTCTTTTGTTCGAGACAGCTCTTTATTTTTTTTGACCAGGCTTCCCTGCTTAGACTTCATTGTTTCAAAGATGTCATTAAACATGGCGACACTGTTACGCAACTCCCCAACTTCTTTGCGTAATGATTCCAAGTCTCTATACAGCTCAACACAAGTGGGCATTTTGGTTTGGCAGCAATGGGTGTGGCAAAAAAGAAAATCGAAATAGTTTTCAGTAATGGAAGTTCAACCAACCTGCGCTCGCAAGAGAATGCAGTCAGCGGAATGCTGCGTTGCCGCCAACCCAGCTGCCAAGTGAAGGGTTCCGCGATGAGCCCAGCTTATATAGCTTCCAGAAGAAGGTTCTGCTGTAGATGGAGAGGTGGCGTTGGTCACAGGTGGCACGTGGCACTGTGATGATACAGCCAGTCCGATGATTTCTTCGTGCTTGGAGCACACACTTCTATTGACCGCTTTACAGTGCTGCAGCGGATTCGCGGTGATTTCGCCTCGGATCCGTAGATACCTGCGCACGCAAGAGAATGCAGTAAGCGGAATGCTGCGTTGCCGCCAACGCAGCTGCCAAGGTTGCCCCTGAAATCCGCTTGGCGGCACGACACTCTATGGGCACCGCGAATACCGTCGCCCGCTCGCTTTCAGTTATCATTCATTCGGCGCTGTGCGTCGCGAGAAAAATACAATAAAATAAATCAAAAGAAATAATGCGTGATGATGATGATATGTCGTGTTTAACGTCCCAAAACCACCATATGATTATGAGAGACGCTGTAGTGGAGGGCTCCGGAAATTTCCACCACCAGGGGTTCTTTGACGTGCACACAAATCTGAGTACACGGGCCTACAACATTTCCGCCTCCATCGGAAAAGCAGCCGCCGCAGCCGGGATTCGATCCCGCAATCTGCGGATCAGCAGCCGAGTACCTTAGCCACTAGATCACCACGATGGGGAAAGAAAGAAATAATACAGCAATAGGTGCATATAAATACTTTGTGAAGTGCCTGATGCGCGTTGGAAAACTACTGTGAGACCATTACTTACATGATTTGTACGGTCAGTTAGTTGATGCGTGATCGCGCTTTGTTGAGGGTATTTTGTGCCAAATGATTGTAAGCGACGAATCATGGAGGCAGTCGACGGGCTCTAAGGAACGGAATATTCAAGCGAAAAGCTCCGCTTTTCGCGCCGTCATTTGGCCACCTATGCAACAGGCAAAATTTTCTTTTTCGCTTCTCTGTTCTCTTAGTTGGTTTGGTTTTGGTTATCGTTGGTACTGTCTTTTGCTGAATATTAACGCGTGGCGGAACTGTGCGCCCCCGTTTACCAGCGCTTGTTGATACGAAAATGAACTACCCTGGACGTCCTTGCTCCGCCGCCACGCAGCTGTGCACATGTGACCAACTGAAAATTCTATTGAATGAACATTTGAAAATGCTTATATCAGTACATGTTCTTCCTACACACAAAAACAACTCATGACAAATTTCTGGGTTACAGTGTCCGAAATTTCCGGAACCCTCCACCACAGCGTCTCTCATAATCATATAATGGTTTTAGGACGTTAAACCCCACATATCGATCAAATGTTACAGTGTCGTTATGAGTTAATATTTGTACTTTGTGAGAACATTTTGCAAGTAATGGTGTTTTAAGGTGTTCATTCAATATAATTTGCAATTGTGAGTCGGTGCTTGTTTGCTGTTCACTCTTATTCATCGTTTGTTTTGTGTGGTTGAACCAGGCAGTGAAAATCAAATAAACGTGATTAACAGGGCAAACAGCTCATAGTATAGGATACATCCACTCGGTGATGTTCGTCACCTCTGTGAGGAAAATTTATACATCCATGTTGATCTGAACAGTTATGTTGATTGCAGGTTCAGGGAGTGCTGTTAAAGAAAAAAATAAGGAGATATCAAATAGCAATCAACATTAAAATTAGTCACGACATACCCATTCCAGAACTGGTAGGAGCAGGGTGGCATGTGATTCACAGGTAAGCTTTAAGTGTTCCTTGAAAGATTTATTTATTTATTTATTTATTTATTTATTTATTTATTTATTTATTTATTTATTTATTTATTTATTTACAGTACCTCAAAGGCCCCAATGAAGGGGTTTTACATGAGGGGTGGGCTATTACAATCGGTTAAAGGAGTAGATGCTCGATCGCTGCTTTGAAGTTGATGATACTGGAGTGGTGCGTAATGTGAGGAGGAAGGCCATTCCAATCTTGTGCGGTCTTGACAAAGAAGGATCAGTCAGAAGGAGTAAAGTACTGAAAAGAAGAGTTAGGTTCTGCAATGGGTTTAGCATAGTATGAGATAAATGAAGAATAAGGAATCGAAGCTCTCAACTTAGGTATGCCTCATATGCTCAACATATTCGTTTTATGTCATCTAGCCCCAAGTTTAATTTATTTATTTAGCAGAAGTGGCAGTATTTTTTAGGATGAATGAATGATTTTTCCTATGAGGTCACCTTTCATAAAACAATTATCAGCAGCACACACTGGCCATCATTCGTTGTTCTTTTGCCTTCAGTTGAGATGTGGTAACAAACAAGAGGTAGCTAACCTCCATTGTTTTTTATTGCCATGTTTTTCCATGTCTGACAAGATAAAGGCTACGCTTTCCTCAATAAGTGGAAAAAGCAGCTTGAAATCACAGAAAGCAACATCCGCGCTCGTCTTGTGTGTCCTAATTTCGTGCGCGCTTTCTTTTTGAGGTGTGCCCCGCCGCGGTGGTCTGGTGGCTAAGGTACTCGGCTGCTGACCCGCAGGTCGCGGGTTCGAATCCCGGCTGCGGCGGCTGCATTTCCGATGGAGGCGGAAGTGTTGTAGACCCATGCGCTCAGATTTGGGTGCACGTTAAAGAACCCCAGGTGGTCGAAATTTCCGGAGCCCTCCACTACGGCGTCTCTCATAATCGTAGGGTGGTTTTGGGACGTTAAACCCCACATATCAATCATTTCTTTTTGAGGTGCAAGTTTCGAGCTGCTTGCCTTTCTTCAGGTGACTTGGCAATGTGTGGCTGTTGCTGAAAAAATGCGCAATAAAGTTTCAACTACTTCTGTGAACACACATTTGACTTTTGTGTGATACTGATTCCTAGATAGTGGTATCAGCGACAATTTAATATACTTCTGCACATAGTATGCGAGCGCTAACGCCTTTATAATACGTAGAATAAAAGCAGACATTATTCTCAATATTTTTCACGTTGTTATCAAGAAAGCTTATTGAGTGCGTTATTTCTATTGCTTGCTGTTCCTACTTTTCAGGTTTTCTGGTAGCATTTCAGATTTTTCCTGCCCCAGTAAACAACAATGGCGTCTTTTGGTTGCAGCCAGTTATAGTGAGCAAGAATTGCAGTTCACTATTAGCAAGTTCACGTTGAAGCTCTTGAGCGTACATGGAAGCATGTTCGTTAGGGAATGTGTATTCATATCGAGCTGACAGAAATGAAGACAGTGGTGCGTTGTCAAATAATACGGTCCTTGCATAGGAAATCACTAAAAACGAAGATGTGTGTGAGTGATAACATCAGTGAATGCGGGACAACCGAAAGGCCGCTGTCGTATCATTCTGCTCGATTGGTTACGTTCAGCTAGGCAGACTTGGCTAGCGATCGGAGAACCGCGGGCCTCGGCTTGCACACGTCGGTACACCGGTGCTCTTGGTGGGCGAACAGTGCCTCTTCATCAGCGATGTCGTCGTGGATCCTACCGGGGTGTGCAGTCTGATCGGGTGGTGCTGAACTAAGCACTACGCAGTCTCTCTTCTCCCGGCCAGACAAATTCTGCCTGGTCAGCCTCTTCATCTCCCAATGAGTTACTAATAGATATTTCTTTGCGCAGTGGTGTAAGAAGCATTCCAGTGGCCCTGGTTCCCACTAACCAAGATTCCATTTGGATAACAGCTTCAAAAAGCATTCAGGAAGAGCTCCGGAAGGTGACTGAATACTACCAGTATAGATCACTGAGGGGCGACTGTTTGGTCACAGAGGTATTCTATGCTCTTCGCTGGACGAGGCCTGTGTAGCAGATCTCCTCAGATGCACAACGTTCGCATCTCTACCGGTGAGCTGTTTCATACATCCACATTTGGCATGTATCAAACAAAGGTTTAGTCCGTTGAGTGGACTCAAGCCCAACTCCACCAGATATTTTAGATATGTTTTCCGTAGCAGGAGCCATATCAGTGTTCCGGTGGTCGCGTGGCGTCAGAAAAAGGAAGTTTCTGCCAGAGTCGGTGACAATTACGTTTGCAGATACAACTCGACCAACCAAAATCAAGGCATGGTCACTGATATACCGTGTTCAATAAATAATCCCTCGTCCACTGCAATGCTCGAAATTCTTGGGTTACAGAAAGATGTGTGCAGGACAACATGACGCCAATAAATTTACAGCACATAAAAGACATTGTTGTCTGTGCAATGGGTCTCACGCAGCTAACTAGATTAACTGTCCTACAAGGGCTCAGGAAAGGCGAATAATAGAAAAAGTTTGACAAACACGACGTTCTAGACGCGAAGCTCGAGCCATCATTGCAGAGTGTGTTCGAAACGGCAGTGCTACAAGTCGTCTCAGTTAGGCAATACATTCCTCACTCCCACAAGTAATTTAGCATCAACTATTGAAAGGTGAATGACAAAGGCAACCAAAAGCTTTTCCTATAACGTTAACAGAATCATTGGCACTAATAGTCAACGCACGGATGGCAGAAAGGTTTCAGAGTGTTATACAACTGGTTATGACTTCTCCGGCTTTCTCACCACCTCAGGAGCTTAACGCGTGTTCGACAGAATCAGGTTCAACCGTAACTGCCCGCAAAAAAATTATACCAGTCGATGAAGAAGTGTGTCTCCCAAAACGAGGCCCCTAGAACATGAACCGTATAACCTAATAAGTCCAGTCAAGCAGGACTTGGAATGGAGTTCTGATTCATGCTCTATTGAATTACAAGTAGGTTCAGAATCTTGAAACATGAAATGGCGTGCGTAGTTTGTAGCTCAGGGTTTTATAGAAAGCCACCAGGTCGCGATTTAAAAATACCAGAAGGATCGCTCTTCAAAAAGGGGCTATTTGAGAGATAGTAACTTGGAGAAAGCAGTGAATATTGCTTGTATTTCATCAAAATAGGTAGAATAAATTATTACAGCGGAAATGCCACTCCATTTTTTCTACAACTATTGATTTATATTACCTTTTAATCAATATGTTCCTGATGTATTTATTTTGCAAGAAGCTTGGCTTTCACAAGGAAAAAAATTGATATAAAGAAATACCGCATCTTTAGGTTAGACCGGTTCTCTAGTTGTGGCGGCTTAGGCGTATTTATTACTTCAAAAGTTGCTCATCAAGTTAAAATAAATCAGATGTAATTATTTGAACACTGAAATTTTAGCATCAGATATTTCTCTTCCGCGATTCATCAGTGAATGACTACTTTCAAGCAGGTGTTCAAAATACTAGTGTGCTTTATTCTGTTACTTCGTCCTGTAGAAGCAAATAGTATTGGCGGATGACATCAATACTGACCATACATCGTGGGGTTTCAGAACCGATATAAGTGGGAAGTGCTTGTGGGATCTGATTTGAAAGTATAATCTAACATGCATTAGCACACGAACACTTACTTTTGTTTCTAGTCGGTCTCATTCCATGATTCACCTGACTTTAGACAGTCCTAACCTCACTATCTCTACATGTTCTACCTTGAACTTGGGTAGAAGTAGTGACCACTTGCCTATATATGTTGAGAATGTATATCTGGTGACTTCAGTAACCAGCCACTCTATATATACCTCACGTAAATTTTAGTACATTCAAAAAATTTCTACGGGCCGCCTATAGTATAGTCAAACCCAATGGTTCAAAGTGAAGAACAAACTGCCATGAATTTAGGTAGCGTGATAAAAGACTCGTTAAATTAATCGAAATTCAACATTAAGGTATCTAGCAAAGATTGTTCTTATCCTTGGTTGAATTCAGCTTGAGCGCGTGATTACAGGTTAAAAAGAGCTGTGTGGCATAAGCTGCTTTACAACCAATGTCCTAAAAATCGGAGAAATCACAAACCAGCGGCTAATGTTTTTTAAAGAGGTGCCGCTGCGAAGTACAGTTATGATAGTCAGCGTCACGAGTTTCTGTCAAAACCCAGCAACAGGAAAACCCTCCTTATTTCATCAAAACCGAAAAAGTCATATCTTCATCAGACAACGTTGAATCAGCAGTTTCTACTCCAAGGGAATTGTCTAGTTTTCTCGAAGTTATTGCAAAAGGACTTGAAATTCGCTTTACGTCTACCTTCTCACAACACTCGATGTTGCTCGAGAAAAATTATGGTTTTGAGGAGATCAGTGCTTCGGAGTTAGAACAAGTAGTGAGAAACTTGCCGCATTCCGCACCAGGTGTTGATGGAATCACTACGTCGGCAATAAAAATTTTCCACAATGTTTTACCTCAGGGCCTCCTGGCATTTTGTACCACTTTGTGACAAACTAAAGCAATTCACCTGAAAGAAGAATCGCTAAGATAATTCCTTTATTAAAAAACAATGTGCTGGGTTTAAGTTTAAAAAACATTAGGTCTATATCACTCACATATAATGAGGTAAAGATAATCGAAAGAGTCGTGCACATTAGGATATACAATTTGTTGCATAAAAATATGGTCGCAAATGTCCATGTTAGATTGGCTTCAAGCGTGGTTGCTCCATTTGGTGTGCCCATGTCAATTTGGGAAGTAGAATATAGTTGGCTCGTTCTAAAAAAACAATTTTCCACCTGAGGCTTATGACAGTGTGGAATAATTAAAACTAATAAATTCAATTAAAACGCAGTTTCACCACAATACTTTGTATCACGGGTACAGTCCTGCTTACACGACAGAAAATTTTATTTTTTTAATATCGTTTGGCGTATTTAAAGTACAAACTGTAGGTCTCCCACACAAATCAGTGTTATCACCACTATTATTTAGTATTTTACTACGCACGATTCCTACAAAGGAGGACGTGCAATTTTATGTGTATGCCGATAATATCGCATTTTTGCTACGGCTGTAGATGTACATTCACTTCATTAAAGTATGCCGACGTATATGATCGCTTCAGAAACGCGATTAGACAGTGATTGTAAAAAACAACTGCCCTGGTAGCTTTCCCTCTGAGTGTACCGGTTCATATCACCTTGCTTTATCGGCAAGACATTATCTTGCAGGTAGAATCTGTCAAGTATTCAGGCGCCACTTATACAGAACATTGACGTATGTATGTGCGAGGTAGTGGCTGGATACTGCACCAGGGTAGCCAATTTTTCTCTAGTGAGAAGAATTGGATATAACAGCTGCATCTAGCTGGTACTTACCTTCGGAGCAGAAACCTGGAGGCTTACAAAGAGGGTTCAGCCTAAATTACGGATGACGCAGCGAGTGATGGAAAAGAAAATAATAGGTGTAACGTTGGGAGACAAGAATAGAGCAGAGTGCATCAGGGAACAAAAAGGGTTAAGGATCAAGAAGAAGAAATCAAGAATAAGAAATAGACATGGGCCAGGCATGCAGCGCGAAGGCAGGATAACTGCTGGTCATTAAGGTTAACTAACTGGATTCCCTGAGAAGGCAAGCGGGTAAGGGGGAGAGAGAAATTAGGTGGGCAGATGAGATTAGGAAGTTTGTGCCTATTAAGTGGCAGCAGCAAGCACATCACCGATATGAATGGCGGATAATGAGGTAGGCCTTTCTCTGCAGTGAATGTAGTCAGGCTGATGATGATGATGATGATGATGATGATGGTGATACTGAAAAACCTAATTCGTGTCCACATATAGAAAATATGGCTGCCAAAGGAACACCTGTGCAAGGTATGCTTCGTAGACTCAGCAACACGTGTTCATGCTCACACCATGATGTTCTCATCATGATTTACTGCATGTATATTTATCTAATATTATGGTTGGGCTGCGTCTAGTTTTCTGGGGAGCCTGTATACAAACCGGGTCCAGTGGTTCTTCTCGAACGCAAATAATTACAATTATATCTTGAACTGGTAAAACTTGTCTGAAATAATATTTTATACAATGCAGCACGTTTGCCTTCTCTCCATACTCGGTTTAACGTCCTAACCGTGCGTACATTTCTTAAGATCTATGCATCGCCGTTGAGGAGATCGCAATATATTTTCAATCAACTGACACAATCTATTGACCATTAGTCGAAGCCCAAGTCCTGTCATTATATGAAAAGAAGTCCAAGTCCATATTATAAGCGAAGCTTACAACAGTTTTGCCAACTTTTTTAAAAGTTTTTATTTATCGGTCTTTCTTTCTTTGTTCTCTATCACCCCTAATTATCCACCCCTGCGCAGGGTAGCAAACCTGTTTTGTCTAGGAGGTTAACTTCCCTGCGTTTTCTTATTCATGTGTTCCTCTCTGTGTCGGCAGCTAGTTTGTAGTCCTGGATATCGGCTTGCGGAGCTGCAAGAGCTACTCAGCGAAGGTGGCGCTTTCTTCGGCAGTGGCGATGGCGATAGTCGTCGCTTCAGTCGTCCTTTCACTTATTTCTCAACGCCGGAGGATTACGTCGAGCCGCTCACCAGGAAAAGACGCACGTTCCGTCCGATTCAACCCTGACACGCATACGAGTCAACGGCGGCTCAGGAAACAGCGTGTTCTTTTATTATTACATTTTCCTTTTCCACCCTCTGTTTTAACGAGCGACGTTCCTCGCTCGTTTTCCTTCTTTCATGAGCGGGCGCCAGCTTTCGCGGTGCAGCCAGATAGCGCAACGCGAGCCCGGTTGTGAGCAGCGCAGCCAGCGCATCGCTATTTGACGGGCACTTGGAGCGCTGGCCCGTGTGTCGAGCGCGAGGTTCGCTACTGACTGGTTTCGGTGAGTGTGAGCGCCAGTGTCCAACACGGTTTCGTTATCTCTTAACACTTGAACTAACGACACTGATAAGCAACCCTTTGCGTTTCTTAAACGGAAACATAGGTGAAGCGCAACATCTTATGGGTTTGCCTCATCTCGTCCATTTGCGTAACGTGGCGAATAGCTTCCATCAATAGAACTTTGGGCTTTCCGATAATGTGAACCGTTGCACGTAATAATGTAGCTCATTAACATTTTGAATGAACTGTTCGACAGACAAAAAAATGGAGGTTCCAGGTGTAACACATTTGTAGAGCATAAAATATAAGAAGCACCGGAGCGCTGTGATGGAGCGCAACTACACCGTATGTATAACAATCTCTAAGTTCGGTTTAAACGATATATTTTGTGCACGCATTTCACACAGCTAGCATTTCGTGAAAAAAATATCGCCATAGTTAAAGATTCTCTTTAGTTCTAATTCGGAGCATGTTGTCACAGGCCGGAATGGAGGCTGCGTATGAGCTAAAAGGAACACGCGAACGTCCTTGACTCCTGAAGGATAACGGCAATGTGGACGACAGTTCGTGTGCTTTCCCTCTGCCTTCCTTGCTTCGATGCGTTATTTTTATTTCTGCACTTGCGTGGTTCTGCTGCAGATTCTGCACGACGTCCATGTCAGTATACCATATGTGCCGATTGTGCTTTTCACGTGCCTATTGAGGGGCGCAATAGAACAGTGGCTCAGGTGCTCTACTGTTCAGCCGAAGGTCATGGGTTCGATCCTAGCCATGGCGGTCGCGTTTCGATGGAGGTAAAACGGCAGATGTTGAAGTACTGTGCGCTGCAAGTGCACACTAAAGAGCAGACGACCTGGGGCCCTCCACTGCAGCAGCCTCATAATCATATCGTGGTTTCGGGACTAAAGCTTCAGATGTTATTATTATATGCACCTAATATTAATAATAAACATTGATGGCACGAGAACTAGTATAGATTTTTTCATATTTTATACCGGATTAGTCAGAGAAATTTGCTGGGAAAGAAATCAGTAGCGAAGTCAAGCATAGTTCTTCCGCACAGCTGGTATAACCGTTAACGTGGTACAGTTCCTGTTGGTGGAATTCTAATGGACAACGATCTTTCAAAATCTGATGAGCAATAAATGGTGACAGCATTCCTAATCTGAAATCTACTTATTAAATAAGCATGAACTTATTCGTCTTGCTTCTATATATTTTTTTCGGATGCATTTCAAAGTATGTCTTGTGTTTTATATATCCATGTGATTCGGACGGTACAGGTGTTGCCGGAATGTCCGTTGCAATTGGCTTTTCGTATGTCTCACTCAGACTGCGCAGCAGGCCACGCTTCATTTACACGACATACATTCCTCTCTTGTAATAAGGCTTTTTTACGTTGTTTGTTGCTTTTACTGAATCTTTTTCGCCCTCACCACCGTACTTTAGGTTGATGTTTTGAATGGCACGCAAAAGCGTGCGTAGAATTTCCCGTTAGGGATGCGAGGAGGGGGGGGGGCGGAGGGGGAAATGTTTTGTACAAATGCTTTCCTCCCTATTAAGTCGATGCACCCCTTCCTTATTAGGTGACTAGAGAGACAGTCTCCCACTGTTACAGCTACCGCTGTGAATGTAACGCAAAAGCTTCCGCATGATTATCTTTCTGCGTGTGAAAAGTAATTTCAATCCGATTCTTCCATGAATTGGGAACTTCGAAGTTATTAAAAATACTTTCCTGTGACGAGTCTTGCAGCTCCTTTTTGGACTCGCTCTAGCTTGTCTTCTAGAACATTTGAAAGGGTCCCATGCTGCGCGTGCGTACTCAAACCATCGCCTAACATTCGTAATATGCAACGTTTCGTTTACTGTTCGGGCAAATGCTTAAAAGTTTCTTTAAAAAGTCTAACAAAGCGATTTGCTTTGACATGCTGTCGACTTGACTGCAGACTTTACATTGGCGCACTATATTTAAGTATCATGTCTTCTATGTACAGCTATGCGGACAGTTTTAGCAAACAGACGCATTCCAGCAAAATCGCGATGACCGTATGTGCATTCTAGTTGATGACGAGAAAAATAACACTGAATAGCACAGGCGCTGACTTTCAACAGAATATTTTATTGCCACTCTGTACCACTTACATTGCTGCCGAGAAAGCACAATACATATTAGGTACACAATAACTAATTCATTGGGAACGACAGTTACTTTTCACTGATATTAAGCGGCGGAGTGGTGATGAACACGAAACCCAGAAAAGAGATAGACTTCACCACGACAGTCTCTCTCGTAGACTTGTCACGTGTCTTCTTGATTGCATTACATGCGTTTCAAAGCGGTTCCCAGCCGCAGGAACTGGGCCATATCCAATAGTCTACATTTTCTTCCTTGTGCTTTGAGAAAAAGTGAAAAAAGGCAATCATTTATAAAACATGATATTAAACCACATTTATAGTAAGCCATAGTATAAAATTTTTACTAGTCAATTATTATTTATAAATAAAATTATTTTTACGGGTAAAGGAAGTATTGGTATTATTGTTACAACACATGGCACTCGCTCAACGAAACATCTGTCGCACGTCATTTATTCCGCATCAGCATGAAATCAGGCAAACCCGAGTTCACTCGTAGCGCGAGCGTCACGAACCGGGCGAGCGGCGCATCTTGCTGGTGATGGTGATGATTGTTTCTGATGCCACGATTACAACCCTCGGATGACGACAATAACGATAGCTCCACTCCGATATAGTGTATAAAAAAGTGGATGACACAGAAAACAAAAATAAATTAACAGACTGACCTGTCATAAAGAAAATACAAATAGAAAAAGTGTGCTGTTTGCTATGATAATAGCGGTATAATATAAACGTACAAATTTTCTGAAAAGGCATACAAAGCTGGGAAAACAGCATACGTGTAGAAAAATATTGATAGGGAAGACATCAGATGACAAAGCAGGGTGGCCGCATTGAATGCCTTGAGGTCAAGTGTGTTTGAGACATAGAGATAAAACTTGGCACAAAGTCAGCGGGACGGCAGCTGCAGCCGTTAGATGGGCTTATTACGACGCAATAAGATAGATGTTTGTGCTGTAAAAATCAGCCTCAATCTTGTGATTAGGATCAAACTGAGGTGAGCGATAACCTGATAGTTGAGTCCGCACACAGCGACGACTTTTGATTGATTGATATGTGGGGTTTAACGTCCCGAAACCACCATATGATTATGAGAGACGCTGTAGTGGAGGGCTCCGGAAATTTCGACCACCTGGGGTTCTTTAACGTGCACCAAAATCTGAGTATTCGGGCCTACAACATTTCCGCCTCCATCGAAAATGCAGCCGCCGCAGCCGGGATTCGAACCCACGACGTGCGGGTCAGCAGCCGAGTACCTTAGCCACTAGACCACCGCGGCGGGGCCAGCGACGACTTTTCACACACTATTCAATTGTGGAAGTATAAAAACTAGCAGTGCACGGATAACGAATAGGTTTCGAAGGACTGAAAGTGTTTCTTTGCGGTTTGTCTTTATCTGAGGACGCCAATAGAAATCATAGAATTAGTAGCGTTGTTTTGAGTCCAATAAAAAAACTTGAACCTAATTGCTTGTGAAAAGTGATGTTTTCATTATTTGATTAAAACTACACAGTTCTGTAGATTCCATACTAACAGGAAACATTGCACATACGCGGAAGCACTTAAATGGAAATGGCAGATCCCATGCACAGTGAGAATCGATCATAGGCGAAGCACAAATAAGGAAGGTTGATATGTCACTTGAATATCAGCAATGTTATGTGGCGGTTGGACATAGTACACAGCAGAAACAAGTAATCATGTTGGGCGCCCTCATGGGTCTAGATAAAATGCAAGTATATTGTTTATATTCGATAAACGATGGCACTACTAACGTTTGCAAAACCGGAACTAGTAGTGGTAGGCATGTATATTATGCCGTTCATGACTTCAGTGCCATGATTATCACGTTGGCACCTATAGCTTTTGTGTTTGCCGTCCATTTACGTCCCGTAATACCAAATTCAGTATATGTGAGGATAGCGAAACGGCCGCGAACGCGCTATGTGCGTAGCATGTAGTCACGTTTTACATGACACGCATGTCTTGATTATCAATGTGGGACATGTCACTTATCTTCGTCATCCATTCACGTTACGTATTACGAAATTTGGATTATGTGAAGCTAGCGAAACGGCCGCGAGCACGCTATAGAGCGTAGCATGTTGTCATGTGTCATGTTTCACCTGTGTGTGTGGGTTACGCGAAAACTATCGTCATCGGAGGCAGGCACAGAAATTGGGCGAATACCTCCACTCAGCACTGGTCAAGTGGAAATAAAAAAGGCAACATTGAGCCGAGAAAATTACGCTGTAGAACTCTGCATCTGAATTATTATTTAGCTGGGCTCATGCGTCTCCGTTGCCTCTGTTTTTCAAGGAGATAAAAACAATACACCACATCTTATTATTCTGTCGCTGGCATTCTTATAAAGAAACAATACCTTGTCGATACAATTGAAAAGCCAGATTTAGAAATAAATGCGCAGTAATTTTATCTTTTGGAGGGACATTAGGTTATAGTCACAGAGAGGATTGCTATGCTGTGTTTCCGTAGATGGAGGAAACAAAAAGATTGCCTTGTTTGCACATTCTTATTTTCAGCTCCGAACAAATTTGATTGCCTCACCGTTGCCTCGTGCAGAATTTTGAGTCATTATTGACGATTTAATTTCATAGACTTACTTTCCATCGGATGTCTTTAGATACATAACCCACTAACTTGAAGATCCTGTCACCCGGTTCTTAGCCGACCCCCTTCAATCAATCAATCAATCAATCAATCAATCAATCAATCAATCAATCAATCAATCAATCAATCAATCAATCAATCAATCAATCAATCAATCAATCAATCAATCGATCGATCGATCGAAGAACTTGGTTTTAACCAAAAAACAAACATTTATGGTGAAAAAAAGGTAGCCGTGAGAAAAGCTGTCCCGTGACAACTTGACGAAGCCCCAGCCATCCATCGGCGGTGAAACTCAACCATTTGTGGGTGAGTGCCGTAAATGTGAGAGGAACATCATCAACACAATGACCATAAGATGACAGTAAAATGATGGCGGTGAACCCAAGTACATATTACAACTAGAGGATACTAGAAAATGGAGGAGGCAACGGCGGCTGCTAGGGCGCCCCGTACCGGTCGAAGGCCTGTGCCAACCACGACATACCGTATATGCATCAGAGTGGTGAGTTTCTGTCTCTGTAGTTCAGACATACGCGATGTTTAAGACTATGTGTAGTCTACGCTGAAAACCAACGTAGAAAGAAGCTGCATCACCTAGATAAGGCCTAGAAATAATGTAGAGAAGGAACCATGTTAGTCTTCCGAATCGTCCAGCTTCGTGGTTTAAAACATTGCGCAGCCTATAGACTGCAAAATCCGTAAATTATTGTTTGATAGTGCGACATACCGTTTTTGATTAATGGCTATACAGGATGAAGAAAAAGCTGCAAAGACTTTTGAAATGTGGCTAAAAATGATCACTCGTCATTCGAGCGCAGTCAGCGGATGTTTGTCGGGCTTTATTGAAACGAAATCACGAGTAAAAAAAAAAAGCCCTTTCCTGTACTAGACTATTGCATCTGCAGAAAATTGCTCTCTTCTCTGCTGGGAAGCACACGAGTTCATTGATACTATTTCCGGCCGGTACGGCTTATCGGGCACCTTGTAGGCCCGTCTGGCACACTGCCCTTTCAGCCGGGTTCCGCAGCAGTCTGGATAACTCACGAGGCGAGTGCTTCATTGCGCCAGTGCAGCTGCAGTGGTGCTTCAACGCTGTGTTCTAAGGGAGGCAATTATGTCGGGATGGCCTAGTTTGAAACAGGAAACGCAAAGAGAAAGTACAGGTGATGCACTTCGTCGGCAAAGTGACTTTTTAGTTGATTGATTGATATGTGGGGTTTAACGTCCCAAAACCACCATATGATTATGAGAGACGCCGTAGTGGAGGGCTCCGGAAATTTCGACCACCTGGGGTTCTTTAACGTGCGCCCAAATCTGAGCACACGGGCCTACAACATTCCCGCCTCCATCGGAAATGCAGCCGCCGCAGTCGGGATCCGAACCCGCGACCTGTGGGTCAGCAGCCGAGTACCTTAGCCACTAGACCACCGCGGCGGGGCAAAGTGACTTTTTAGTGAAAATAGCGCAAACGAAAATAGACACAAAGACGAGGCTGACAAGGACCGGTGCTTTTTTTTTTTTGTGCTACTAACAATCGTTTACTGTGTAAGCCCCCACCGAACGGTATAATAGTCTACCGGTAATGTGCGACACATTGCTGCTCTGTATAGATGCGAC
Source organism: Rhipicephalus microplus (assembly GCF_043290135.1). Classification (NCBI taxonomy): domain Eukaryota; kingdom Metazoa; phylum Arthropoda; class Arachnida; order Ixodida; family Ixodidae; genus Rhipicephalus; species Rhipicephalus microplus. The sequence continues at coordinate 123,619,451 of NC_134707.1, forward strand.
ATTACCGCCTAGGCAACCAGGACTCACATTCAAGCCAGAAATTGAATCAGTTGACCATGCTCAGTGCCAGGTGTACTTTGAGCACACGTTCAAAAGCTGGAGGTCTAAAGTATGACTCAGAGTCGTTACTATACCTAGCATATCCCAAGATTTTGTTCTTGTTTATGCGTAGAAAACACTCAGAATTTCAGCCTCTTTTTTTACACGAGAGTATTTTATGCCGAGGTCCATTGTGGCTTCACTAAAGTACTTGCGTAATGCATATGACCTTGTAAATTATACATTGACAGATGGTGAAGAAAAAGCTGGAATAAACATTTTGTCGCCGGGAGTCGAAACTGCGACCTCTCATTGTCTAGCGGGTTGCGCGAGGTGACTCAGGCTGAAGTCATGCGTTTTAAAGCTTTCTAATGACCAGCTTTGTAGACAACACATGATAATACACAGACCCCAGTAGTTATAGCGTGCTTTTATTATCACTTGCGAGATGGCGCGAAGGGCGCGGAGGGTACACTGTAAATACTAATTTTGGCATTTTGTGACGTGAATGAACGACGAACACAAATTTTAGGCGCAAGCATAACCATGACATGGAACTGATTTACGGCATAATTCATGTCCGCATCGTAACGTCGAGCTCGTTTTAAAGCGACATATCAACTTTGTGCTTTGCATATGATAGATTACCGCTTTTTTTAGTAGATCAGAGATGAGTAGTTGAATCAACCAAATATCTTTGGGTAATTTCTCTGTTAAGAAAAAAACTGGTGAACTATTTAGAGTACTTGGTACTCTACTATGGGAAACCACTTGGCCGTCCCGTGGCCCTACGGGTAAAAGAGCGAAAAAAAAATATTGGAGCCTAGTTAATTACCTTCTTCATTTTAGTGAAGCAGAATTTATTGTTCGGTTGGTTGAATTCTTGTGGAACATACCCTTACTAAAGCTGATAGTTCTTGGGTTTGTCGGACAAAGAGGGATTTGCTGAACAGCTGCGTTGCTAGTTGGCTGTATAAAAAAGAATCCTTGTATTGCCGTGAAACGTGTTTTTTACATTACAAAATAGCGGTGTCCTGAAGTCAATTTAGCACCAACTTTCGCCTCGCAAATACAAGAAATTCATTGAAGATTATACGATGGGTTTAACGTCTCAAAACCACCAAATGATTATGAGAGATGCCGTAGTGGAGGGCTGCGGAAGTTCTGAGCACCAGGGGTTCTTTAACGTGCATCCATATCTGAGCACATGGGCATACAGATTTTCACCTCAATTGAAATCGTAGCCACCGCAGCCGAGAGTTGATCCCGTGACATGCATGCCAGCAGCCGAGTACCATAGCCTCTAGACCACTGCGGCAGCAGGGGCAGCAATTTCATTGAAAGTTGTATATCGGGCCGTCGAACTAATTTCAGATTTTTCTTTTGAAGTTTCTCTGCGCTTGTTGCAGCACATTCTGGGAAGTGCCACCTGCCACGATAACTTGCAAATGCGTTCATTCAAGCCACCTCGAATATGACCGCATACTTCAAAGAGCTCCAAACGTGGATCGATATTAACATCAAGTAAACGGTTACTCCTAAGCAGGCTTAGTCGGCTACATTTCCTTCGCCCGCCATAAGGCTGCAATTTTACGGTGACTCATCCTATTAAGAGCCAAGTTTTCCTGTCGATGAAAGTGAAGGTCTATGAAGACCACTCACCGAAACAACTTCTGGCAGTGCTCCATGTCTGGTAGGGTCGAAATATGCAAATGGCACATTTAGCACGTACGATACATGCATTGCGCAAGATTATACGGAACGAAGAAAGAAGTAATGTTTTCTGCTTCTTGGACAGACTTGCGAAAAGTTCATGTTGATTTTCTTCTTCCTAAACTTTCGTTGTGCATTTGCTTTTTGTCTTTTCTTCTCAGTGAGGCGCAAATTGATACATGCGCAAGCAGGAATCCCCAGCATGAGTGCGTCACATGTTCTAATGAAACGAAAAAAAATTGTTTTTCTAAGCAAGTGAGGTGAACGAGGCATTTTTTTTCTGTTCAAAAGAAATAGAGTCAATCGAGTGACTTCTCCTTCTGAGCTGTTTAATGCGTTAGCACATGCGGTGAATAAATTGTTTTGTGAAAAATATATTCTCAACAACCTTTATAACATAAGTGCCACGAAAACTCGTGCCCAGCAGGTTTCGCCCATTTGATTACACGTAAGTCATGAATACCACATCCGATCAATGATTGTATTTTGTAATAGGTCGCGTAGTTTAGGTAATATTGAAGTTACAGCAATTCTGTTGCCTTTCCATTGAAAAAACTACCTGCAACCAGTTGCATTGCGGAAGACAAAGGGCAGCAGCAAAGAGATCCAGCTTTTCACGTTTTTGTCTGGCACGAACTACAGTAGAATATCCAGAATGGTGAAATGGGCCAGCCTGTCGCGCGGTTGTGCATGCTCCTACTGAAAAACATTAGCGCTCGATTGAGGTTGACCTCTTCATTAAGGCTCTGCCTTGATTATCGCCATCAACTGGCCAAATCGTTATAAGCTTTTTTTCTTCGCTTTCGTGACGTGTGAATATTTGTTGTACAGATTCAGTACCCTGTCTCGGTAGTAGCGACGTGAGTGAAAAACATTGCATCCGTGAAGGACTTGGCGCTGAGACGGCGTAGATGTTACTCCTGTCGCCACAGAGCGTGCCTGCAACGTTTTACGAGAACCCACTTCGAGGTGCTGCATTTCCGCGAGTGTACTTTTATCTCTTTTATTGCGAGATCAATAACATCAAAACTTGAGGCGAATTTTCATCGTCACCGTCATATTTACCTTTAAGTCCAAATCCACAACAGCGTCGCGAGCATGGTTTGTTCAAGATGCGAGAGAAAACTTGCGAAAAGGGCAGATGACCATGACTCAAACACAGATGACGCGCACTCACAAAACGTAAAAGCAGTATCAAAAAAAGACTAATAATGAACGGCAAACGCAACGCCTATTTTTTTCTTCTCTCGCCTTCGTTTTTTTTTTGCTTCCTCTCGTTGTTTTGGCTTTTAATACGAACCCACTTGAAGCCGGCCAACTATCGGTTATAATAAAGCGCCAGACGTTTCTGTGAAGTAAAGGAGCAAGGAATTTACCCTTACCCCAGGGGTCTTCTTTAATGAATAATAGTCAATCTGTCTCCATGAGGACATCAATTTTTCTATGAAGTGATTTTATTCCACTACCTGTTCGCTTGTTATTGCTCTTTCTTGATTGTGAAACCACGAGAGTGTCTGGTTTTCTGCTTAAAATCACTTTGCAGTTACAGAAACAGCGGAGGTTGTAGTGCTAAAAAATCACAAAAATGGTATGCTCTGTCCGCCGTTCAGCGATTTGTTTCACCCTCGGGCCACCACTAAGCGATTGTCATGTTTCTATTCCCCCTGCAGGCACTGGTACTAGCGAACATGGCGGTGAAAGCAGCTGTGCTGATTGGCGTCATTCTCGCCTTCAATCTCACCGCTACGGCTGAGGACATGCACGTCGAGAGGGAGACCACCGAGGGCCGTGTGCGCGGCAAAGTGGTTCACGTCTTGGACAACGAACCCGTAGAAGAGTACGTCGGAATACCGTATGCAGAGCCGCCCCTGGACAAACTTCGCTTCCGGCCTCCGCAGCCAAAGAAAAGGTGGCAGGATACTCTGGACGCGACATCCACGCGAACTGCATGCCCACAGGTGAGTGAAGCATGTCCTCTTCATAGAAGGTTCGGGTTGAACAGTCATTACAGTGCTCGGTTGCTGACCAGAAGGTAGCGGGTTCGATCCCAGCAGTGTCAGTCGCATTTCGAAGGCAGCGGAATAGTAGACGTCTGTGTACTGTGTGATGTCAGTGCACTTTAAAGTACACCACGGTAGTCAAATTTCTGGAGCTCTTATTATGCTGTCTCTCATATTCATATATTGGATTTGCAGTGTAAAACACGAAATATTATAATTATGACAACCACGCGAACTGTGCATATTACTGAATTAGTCCTTGAGTAGCCTACCATGCCACCAGTAAGCACTAAATGTCTATGTGAACTACACAGAGGTGGGCTTGCTCCTCCAGTTTTCAAAAAGACAGCGTGCGTGCCTTAACTAGAAAACCGGCATGAGAGTATACACACACCATTGAATGTGAAGAAATTATTATCTTTTCATATTCGTGTACTGAAAAAGTTAACACCATATTTACTTTCTCATACGTATATGACCTCATGCTTGATAATCTATTGTGGTGTTTAAACAGAAAGATAAGAAATAAAAGAACAAAAAATATGATAACATGAATGACTGCATCATTTTCTCATTTACAGTTCGTATAGGCACCAACTCATTCCCCATTTGAGATGTAGGGTAGGAGGAGTGCAGATTACAAGAAAATCATTAGATGTAAACTACCAGTAAAAAATACTCGAAACGAAAGAGCGTAGCACATTTGCCTCTATATGTACTTCAGTGCATAAAGATGTGAGACAACATTTGCTAATATCCCCATTCTAGGTACAAGCAAGGAAGCGATGGAGCGAGAGGGGCTAATTGGTCAGAAAGAAAACATATATCTGCCGAATTGTATTTTTTGACAAGTTCTCCACTAGCACGTGCATTGAGTGCGTCATTGTGCGATGTGACGTGTGATGTGTTATTGCGCATGGGTAGCATGGTCGGTGAATTGTGATGATCTTGCAGAAATAAGGTTAATTGCGATGACGCTCTTAATTTCACCTATTCTTTCCCTGTGTCTAATTTTCTCGTAACATGCACCAGCTAGCCTCACAAAAATATTTACTAATAAGCAGTACATACAAGAGAAAAACCTGCTCTTCATCGGTAACCATCCCTTCGCCCGTGTTACTATCTCCTTTTAATAGTAATTTTTATAGTATAAATATTACCAATACTTAAATATTATTAGTAATAGTAAAGTGTAAGTATCATAAAACAACAAAATTATTACAAGAGACGCCCTATTTGAGGGCTCTGAAAATTTCGACAACCAGAGGTTCTTTAGCGTGAACCTAAATCTAGGAACACGGTTCTCAAAGTTAATTGATATGTGAAATTTGACGTACCAAAACTACGATATTATTATGAGAGGCGCCGTAGTGGAGGACTCCGGAAATTTCGACCAGATGGAGTTCCTTAACGTGCACCCAAATCTGAGCACACGGGCCTACAGCATTTTTGCCTTCATCGAAAATGCAGCCGCTGCCGCCGCCGCCGGGATTCAATCCCGCGACCTGCGAGTCAGCAGCTGAGCACATTAGCCACTAGACCACCGCGACGGGTGCGCGGTTCTCAAAATTAGGCGCGGCACTGGAATGACGAGAACTGGACAGGGAAAACAGACGCAAGCGCTCTCCTTGTCACGTCCTCGTCAATTCAGTGCAGCGCATAACTTTCAGAACATGTTACACCAACAAGGCACGCAATCAACCTTTGCTAAGTACACAGGCCTCGTACGTTTTCAGCTCCATCGAAGATGTGGCCGCTACGGTCATGATTTGACTCCGCCACCTGCGGGTCCTGAGTCTGACACCATAACCACTACTAGACCATTATGAGGGGTTTCCTCTATGGCGAGGGGTGCAAATCAGGCGTGCGACAGGCCAACCGTGCCACCCATGGTTGCGTATACAGATACGTTATAACGAGACTGTTTGCTTGCTTGGTTAGTACTCATTTATTGACATAATTATTCAGCCACAAGTTAGAACATTTACAGAGGGGAACCCATGACAGGAGCGGCCTGTTATCGTGTTCCTTTATTTTGTGAGTATTTATGTTGTGCATGCGCGTAGCCTACTTCTTTCCTTGGTCACCCTGAGTTGTAAGCTGGAAGGAAGTACAAGAACAGCAAGAGAGAAGGCAGAAATGTTAGCCAGGCACACAGTTGTAAGCTGGGCGAGCGCTGTGGCCAGCGCGCACACTGTATTGACGTATCTGAGTACTATATAGTGGACACCAGAAACATGCTTCTGCCATTGCTGGCCTGTAATTCACCTTGCGGAACGATGGCAGTACAGTGGTAACCTGTGATAGCGAAAGTGATACAGATATGGAGTAAACGCCAATAAGAAAGCCATGACGTGTACGAAGGAATTGCTCTGTAGAAGAAAAATATTTGTGGAGAAAGAGTGCGCGGTGTACACCCGCAATTGTGAAATTATATAATTTGTTGCTGAACAATTATTTTCATCTTATTACACAAGAAAAATTTTACGACAATTGAAACATTTGCATTTTCTTCTCAAAACTTATAGCCAGCCTCATCACAGTATTCTCAGAAAAACTTTGAGCGCAATACAGTAAGACTGATGTGTCGCTAATATATGAGGATTCTAGGGTGTGAGGCGCGTCCAACTTTTCATGAGCCGTGGTGGCCTTGCAGTACGCTAAACATGCCAATGCATTTATATGTATGTGGCTCCAAGAAACTGGGAATAAACAGGAGGAAGCTTGCACTAACCTTTACCCCTTGTGAATGCACACTTTCCTGCTAAAAAACAGGAACACAAAAACAAAAACACGTCAATGACTGCTTATTGCGTGCGGTTGTTTTTAAGGAGCCAACTGTTCCTTGTGTATTTCACCAGCTAGGTCAAAAACAAGCTCTTTTTATGCATTTTTGATTACAGTGCGAAAATGATGAAGGCAAAAACAGAAGGGACAGAAGGAGCGCTGATTCGCAAAGGAAAGTTCTATTTGAAGAACACAAGCACGTAAAGAAAAGAAGCGTAACAACATTGCACATAAGTGTTAAAAAGGAATACAAAACGTACATAGGGTATGACTTGACGGTACAATAAGGAGTTAGATGATATGCGAAATTTTGCCCCGCTGCGGTGGTCTAGTCACCAAGGTACTCGGCTGCTGACCTGCAGGTCACGCGATTGAATCCCGGCGGCTTCTGCATTTTCGATGGAGATGAAAATGCTGTATGCCCATGTACTCAGATTCGGGAGTACGTTAAAGTACCCCGTGAGGTGGAAATTTCTGGAGCCCTCCCCTACGGCATCTCTCATACCTATATGGCCGTTTTGGGACGTTAAACCACACATAACGATCAATCAATATGCGAACTATTTTTCTGTGAGATATAGCGATGCCTCACTGACGCATGCTTCATCCACTCGTTTAACATGGCAAGCCTCTATCACTTGTCTGGTTATCTGGGATCTGTACTTCGACAAAATCTCGGTCTGACTGACTGAATACCTTTATTTGGTTCTGGGAGGCGATGACCCAATAACGGGTCTCGTCAGCGGGCTGCGCCCATGACGAAACCGGGAGGTGAAACTCGACGGACAGGTCATGAGCCCTCTAGACGACCCGAAGTTTGTGGTCCTCGTGAGGACTTGTGAGGAAAGTCTCCTATTCCAGTTCTTTCCTGTGTTTGGAGACCCGTCGTCCGCCTGCAACTCGAGCCGTTGCCACAGCATACGTTGTAAATCGCAGCGCGAGACGCCGCATCGAGGGCATTTTGGCCTTAGTTTGCTTATGAATCTGGCGTAAACTGCCGGTGAGGGATATGCTCCTGTCTTTAGAACATGGAAAGATAGTGCTTGTGCTCGTTTAAGTGGAGGGTGCGGTAACGGAAACTGTTGCCATTCATAATGATAGTGATGACAGATTTAATTATAGGTCTGCAGTTGGTTCCGGAGTCATTTCTCGCCCTTAGGCCGTGGGCAACCTTCTCTCCTGACGCAGTGAGTAAGGTCTCGCGTCTGGGAGTGGGAAACTCGTTGGCATTAGGCACGACAGAGTGGGCGTTGGAGCCCATATGGCCAGGGTACCAAATTAAATGCTGGGTTTAGTCCACGCGTTAGGCGAGAGCACGCAGGCTGCTTCTTTACAGACCAAGCCCCCATGGAAGGCCTCTGTATCGGCAAAGACAGGTGGACAGCCACACGCGCTACAGTGCGCTGCAAAATGCGACGTGTTCGAGTTCTATAACAAGTTTCTCTCACATGCAATGACCGCTCAGCTCCGCGTGTGACTGCCCACATGTAAGAGGGATCTGGTAAACAATATCACTCTTGCAGGGCACAAACGTGGACACATGAATAATTCCACAGTCACTTCTTTTATTGTAATTTCACTCTATTTTTTCCGAACTATTCGAAAAATTCTGGGAAGTCTTTTGGGAGCTGAAAAGAATAATTTTACCCAATAGCTGTGACTGATGTTGATGAAACCATGCGGCCATTCATGTACATGCAATAGTATTTCTGCTGTTTTGTAGCCTTCCTTTGTGAATGTTTCCTGTCAACAAGACCCTTACCTATAATGAATTTTATTAGCTTTTCTGTACACATAGCTAGCACATGTGATGGGTACCTGGCACTTTCCAGCTTTTTGCTATGCTCTGTGAAGCTATGCTTAATGCATAGGGGATGTTGCAATAATGAGCGCTTATTAGGAGAGCACCGAAATTCGCTCAAGAATCCAAACGCTTCGCATCAGGCATCACACTGCAGCACGTGTGGCTGTTTGCCTGTCTTTGTCGACACAGATATTTTGTTGAAGCACTGATCCCAAATGATAGGGAAGTGATAGCGCCTTTCCTTGTTAAACGAATGGATCAAGCATGTTTCCGTGAGGCATCGCTACAGCTCACACAAAAAATGTTTGCATATTTTCTGAGCACATGTACCGTCAAGTGATACCCTATGTAACCTTTTCTATTTCGTTTTACCACTTCCGCGCAATGTTGTTACGCTTCTTTTTTCTTCACGTGCTTACGTTCTCCAAACAAGAACTTCAATTGCAAGTCAGCGCTCGTTTGTGTCCTTTATGTTTTCCGTCTTCGTCATTTTCGCGGTGTAACCAAAACTATACCAAATAGCCCAACTTTCAATTCTATTTTAGTAGATTTCTTCTTTTGGTTCCTTCAATCAATACTTTTTTGTGTTAGATGGCCATAACGTTTATATTATGTGCACATTGCAGATAATAGCCCATCATTTCCTATTTTAATAGGCTTATCTTCGTGCCTAAACACTCAGCGTCTCTTTACTACACGCCAAAAGCCTGTTTTCACGAGCCATGTGGCCCATTTTCTGTATTTTCTGCGTGTAGTTCTTAAAAATATAGCACGTTACAATTCTTTTTATGGATGATGGCAAGTGACAGTGGGAAACTGTAGTTTGGCTTCGTCACTAAGTAGGAAACTCAAAATAACCTTGCAGGGTATCCCCCCCCCCCCCCCCCCACACTGGTTCAGAGTGTCGCTTAATGCGAAATATTGCAATTCAATGGCAAAAGATAATTGTGATCGTAATATACAATTGTATTTTTACGAGAACTAAAACAACGCCATTTTTTTAGAGCAGAATCACAACCACAGCTAATTTCAGAAACGGCTCACTACTTTGCATTTTTATGAACTAATCCCGCCACCCCTCCCTAGTCTTTTTTTTAATTAGCCGGTGGTGTTGTATTGCAGATAGAGATGCAACTGGTCATCATGAACAACGTCACCTACACTGAAGACTGCCTTCACTTGAACATCTGGGTTCCCGAGAAAGCCATGAACCCGGGTGCCAAACAGCCCGTGCTCGTGTGGATTCACGGAGGAGGCTTCACATTTGGAAGCGCCAATCAGTGGGAATACAACGGTGCCGTGCTCGCCGCGACCACGGACGTCGTCGTCGTCGCGATGAACTACCGCCTCAGCATACTGGGCTTCATGAGCGCCAACTCTCCCGAGGCACCGGGCAACGTCGGCATGCTGGACCAAGTCATGGTTCTCAAGTGGATTCAGCGTAACATCGAACACTTCGGGGGCGACCCCGATCGGGTGACCTTGTTTGGAGAAAGTGCAGGAGCGATGAGCGCGCACGCACACGTCCTGTCTCCCATGAGCGAGGGTCTCTTCAAGAGGGCCGTCTTGATGAGCGGCACCATGTACAACATTGACCTTTGGGACATGGTCCACGAGAGCATGGTTAAAGGCAACAAGGTGGCCAACATTGTAGGCTGCTCCAAGGGTGGCAGCATCGACCTCTCGTCCAACGCCGAAGAGATCGTCGACTGCTTCCGCAAGAAGTCCGCCGACGAGCTCGTGAAGGCGGCCGCAGAGAGCGTGGCCCCCAAGAAGATTCCTTTCGCTCCCATCTACCACGACGCATTCCTTCCAAAGATGCCACTTGTAGCCATGAATCGTGGCTTCTTCGCGTCCGTCGATATCGTGGCAGGCGTCACTTCCGACGAAGGAGCCCTAGCGCTCGTGTTTCCGCCGAAGCTAGAACTTCTGCCTGATGACCTCGACGGAAGCAATCCTGAAAAACTTAAGGATTCTCTTCGCACGGCTCTGTCATCATGGGTAAAAGAGGACATACCGGACATCGAAGACAAGTATGCCGACGATGCGCCGCAAGGCGACGGGAACGCCCTCAGGCGCCAGTACCTGGACTACTTGTCCGACAGGCTGTTCAACTGCCCACTGCAGTTCTTTGCGGAAAAGCACAGTGAAAGAGGCAACAAGGTGTTCGCGTATGTGTTCGGCCACAAGTACGATGCGTTCAACCTGCCGGCATGGATGGGAGTGCCGCACGCTACTGACCTTCAGTTTGCGTTCGGCATACCCTACGCTGCCGAGCGAGACTCGCTGAATGGACGCATGAGTGAGGCTTACATGCGGATGCTGGGAAGCTTCAGCGAAAATGGGTAAGCAACTTTGTGTCCCCCTTACCAGCATTACGGATGTACTTGTGCAGGACTTGACCGAGCAGCGCAGAGAATGATACGTGCTGGTGCATGTTAAAAAGAGAAGAGCCATAAATATGGCTGACTGCCATATACGAGCCAAAACCTCCATGAACAAGTTCACTCGCATTTCATTGAAGT
>NC_134707.1:132262818-132305318 GCF_043290135.1 Rhipicephalus microplus
CGAGAAGTTGGTGTCGATGTGTGGAGTATACGAAGGGCTCGGAAGTAAGGCCAACGTCAATATTGTCACGAGCAAAACAAGACCTGCAGCAAGGAGTTTGCTTGAACCAGAGCAACGAAGATGTTCTCTTCTTCTTCGCAGCCCAAAACGCGTATGAGCCACAGTGGCTCGTTCATGAAAGGTGGCATTACCCCCTCTCCCAAGAAGCATCGTCTCGATGCTGTACATGAAGGCAAAAAAAGAAAAGAAAATTAGATGAAAATTAGCATGCGAGCAAAATAAACGGCGTAAGGCGGAATAACGTAGTTCATTGTGCGAACAAAAGTTAAATGAGAAATAAAAAAATAGGAAAAATATAAGAAAAAGACGAAACAAAAATAAAGACGCGAGGTTACCAATAAAGTCAGTCACTCACTGGCGATTCACAGCGCGAAAAGTAAGTCCATTCTTATAATATCTGGCCGAGAGCACACGCGCAATACGAGGAAAGAGCCCGCAAATGTCGACGTACGTATTCGAATGCGTGCCGTGCACATACCAGTAGGCGTCACCAGATGGGCCACCTGCCGTGCGCAACTGGGGTCCTTGCCATGGCGTGGTAACCTTCCTCAGTTCAGATGCCAGTGTGGCGCTTATTAGGGAATAGTCGGCACAGGTGTCGACGAAGACGTTAACAGCATGATTGTCGACGAAGACCGCAATTTCAGCAAAAACAATCTTTTTGGTGTCGGAGAACACTGCAAAACCGGAATCGTCCTCGTCCGGTCGTTGCGTCGATGAAGGGTCTTCTACAGTTCACCGGGCCGCGACTTCACCCCCAGAAGTCACCGTTCCTAGTTTCCCCTGCAGGGACTTGTTGATCGGCTCCTGAAAGGAGCGGAAGACGATGAGGGCAAACTGGGTGACGTAGATCGGCGAGGCGATGGTGATCTCGACTGGTGGTGCTGAATAGTCGAAAGAGTACGTTGGCCTGTGAGATAGGCTTCGATTTCGCGGGGGCGCTCACCGTAGCGCGGACATCGAGCATCACGGTGGAAGCTGCGGAGACCTAGTTGCCGGTATTGACAGTTCCGGTATACGTGACCCGCTTCACCATAGTGATAGCAGAGTGGGCGGTTATCCGAGGTGCGCCACGTGCTTGCCTTGCAACCACTTTTTCTTGAGATAGACGGCAGATAGGTGGGTGGGCTCGAAAACCTTCAGCCAACAGGCGCGCTCGAAGCAGTGTCGTGCAATGGCTGCATAGCCTGGTACCTTGGCCGCATAGCAGTAACTGTAGCCGGTGGCGCAGGGGATCGCAATGCCGCTGCGTACGTCAGGACTGGGGTCTCGGGAATCGGTGGTGCGATTGGGGCCAGGGGTGTCACGGCCTGCCAGACTTTTTGTCTGAATACATCCGCGAGGGCTGACACAAGTGGATGGGATCCCACTGCCTGAAGCTGTCGCAATTCGTCCTGAACGATACTTCGAATGAAGTCTGCGAGGGCCTCTCTCTCGCTGTCAGAGCCGATAGAGCATGTGGTGGCCGGCATCTGGCGTTAGTATTGTGACGACCGCTGCTGCAGCGTACGTTCCATCGTGGCTGCCTCAATGATGAACTGGGCGACTATCGTCGGTGGATTGCGCACGAGCCCAGCGAAAAGCTGTTCTTTTACTCCGCGCATCAAATGCCGCACCTTCTTTTCCTCGCGCATGGCAGGGTCCGCGCGCTTGAAGGGCCGAAACATGTCCTCGACAAACATGAATACACGTTCGTTCGACCATTGGTTTCTGCAGAATATGGCTTGTTAAGCCCTCTCCTTCCTCACGGTGTTGCGATAGGCGTCACAGAGCTGTCGGCTTAACTCTTGTCATGTTGCAAAGGAGCCCTTGTGGTTCTCGTACCACGTCTTCGCAGAATCCTCCAAGTAAAACTAAACTCGGCGCAGCTTGCGAACATCGTCCCATTTGTTGATACTGGCAACCCGATCAAAGTGGTCGAGCCAGTCATCAACATCCTCGAAGATGTCTCCATGAAACGGCTTTGGTGTCTGTGGCACGCGAAAAACATGGGCGAGAAGAGAACCATGGGCATCGCTGATTTTAACCGCCTGGCTTGACATCGCAGTTGCCATCTTTCTGGGTTTCGATGCCATGAGACCGAATTCAGGGGGTAACGCACGCAGGCGGCGGCTGATTCTTGCCCTGGGGGATGTAGCTGTCTCCACGATGGCAGACACAGCCGAAGTACACGTACCCAGCGTCTCCACCAGTAATGTCACGAGCAAAACAATACCCGCAGCCAGGAGTTCACTTGAACCAGAGCAACGAAGATGTTTTCTTCTTCGCAGCCCAAAACGCGTATGAGCCACAGTGGCTCGTTCATCAATGGTGGTAATATTAATACAGCCCAGTGCTTACTGTGTGTCGGCGTCCACCCCAGCCTTTGTTTGTATATAAGTGTATCGGTGTGAATAAACTGATGTTTCCAGGAAGCGAACAAGCAGTCCAGTCCTTCAACGTGTCGCCGTGATCATCTGAACCATTGGAATTACATACATCAATCCAATCTTAACTGGCACAGTCGGCTGGATGTCGCAGCGGCTTCCTGGATGACAGTGAGACATCCTGCCTTCCTGGCACACACACACCGAAAGTCAAAGGTGGGGTCAGAAAAACACGATCATCAGGTAATGTCAGAGCAGAGATGAAGATATGCAGTTCAAGAAACCTAAACTCTGCGCAACACTGACCGTGGCAATCAACTGAGCCGGAATGTAGAGTGACGAATTTTTACACTTGGACATCGGCTTGTCACTCAGAGTGGCTGGCGATGACTGGAGTTATGAAAAGAATCATCGGGCAACCGGTGACCAGCACACCTACCAAGAGAGAGACTGAGTGGTGCGCGTACATCCAACTGAAGCGGAGAATTGGTTCCACTACTTGCTGACTGGAGATCTACTCGGAGGTGGTGCGGCGGCTCATCTACACACAGAGAACCACAGGTGGGTCCCTGTTTCGTTTTCTCCGGGCGTACCATGGCGACTATGGTGACGAGAAGTCAGAGGGTAGACGGGACTACTGAGGACCAGGAGCCAGATTGAAATGAAACATCGGGGGTATGGCCGGCGCAAACTGGGTTGCTAGTGAAAGCACAAATTTTGCTGTTCAAGTTTAAACGAAGGAACAAGAAATGGAAGGTTTGAAGCTCCAAATTGAGCTACAAAAAGTGAAGCGTCAGTCTCGGGCAGGAGTTGAGGTGGAGCGGAATGGCAGGTCCGGTTTGGCACGGTATGCGGATTGGTTGCGAGCAGTTCTTCCACCAGTTCTGGTTTCCGATGAGCGCGCCTGGTTCCGCAGCGCTGAAAATATCTTTAGAGGTTGCGGTATTACCAAAGATGTTCAGGGGGCTATTGTTATGCTGTTTTTGAATGAAAAATCTTGGGCATTGGTAGCAAACCAAGCTGAAGAGCGAGTCTTTTCTCAAGAAAAGATTCATTACCTCATCCTACAGGAACTCAAGCTTACCGCCGAGGTATACAAACGCCGTCTTTACACATGTTGGAAGAGAGATGAGACGCGGAGGCAGTTGTTCAGTTGGCTTGAGATTCTACTTGACTGCTTCGTTCGTAGTAGGGAGATTGAAACTTTACAGGAGCTACGTGCGTTATTGAGTTCCGACCGCGTCAAACAGCTAATGAATGAAGACACGCGGCCAGACGTCTTACAGAATGAGTCAGCAGAGGGGCTCAGGCCCTAGTTTCTAGCGAAGCTTGCGCAGAAATATGACAAAAAGAGAATATGGGGAAAATCAACGTTGCTAAATCGAAGAGTGGGGAATCGTTTAATCACCACGTGGCGGATCGGCCATCCATATGAAACGGGAAGACGATGCTCCGATGCTATGCTTGTGAGGAAAGCGGACAATATCAATGGCAATGCCCGAAAACGACACCGATAACAGCGGCAGCAGACGGGGGGAAGAAGGTACACCCGCCTGAAAGGTTGACGATGAGGGCAGTGTGCGAACCTATGACATGAGGGAAAGTTTCTGTTACAGACATGGTTCGTACGTCAAGGTTAACATGGGTTGAGTTTTAAGAAACACGTTTAAGGTGTGTCTAGATTAAGGATCTGCCATAATCGTTCTCAGAGAGAAGCTGATTCCCGCTGTAGCAAAATGCCAGCTAATAAAGTATGCCTGAGAGGAGCATTTGGGCATGCTGTTCAGGCTGACCTGAAGTACTTCTTTGATTGATTGATATTTGGGGTGGAACGTCCCAAAACCACTATATGATAATGAGAGACGCCGTAGTGGAGGGCTCCGGAAATTTAGACCACCTGGGGTTCTTTAGCGTGCACCCAAATATGAGCACACGGGCCTACAACATTTCAGCCTCCGTCGGAAATGCAGCCGCCGCAGCCGAGATTCGAACCTGCGCCCTGCGGGTCAGCAGTCGAGTACCTTAGCCACTAGACTACCGCGGGGGGCCTGATGTATGTCCTAATGCGGCTCTACACCTCTGAAAGAGGTGCTGCCCCTGAGCTGATTGAACTGTGTGTGATCACAAATAAACTTGCAGGAGTAGATGCCATACTAACGCCAAGCATTTTCGACAAACTCAAGCAGGTTCAAGCAGGGTCGGTGGATTGGGCGGTTCATATAAAAACGGAGCAAGTTATCGTTGGGGTGGTCGATCGTTACGATGAAATGAAAGCCGATGAGATGCCAGAGCGCCCAAATACAAAAGTTTCATTTGCTGAGGCTGCTATGCAAGTATACAAGCTTTAGGAAGTGAGACCGGAGTGGAAATGTTCGTGAGGAAACGAGGAAAAGAAAGCTTACTGCGTATGACATGCGAGCATGAACTGGACCGTGAGCGGGGGATGTTCATAGGACAAAAAAGAAGTGAGTGCATTTGTACAGCACATTTCTGGCTCACACTTACTCCGGTTTTGAGTGTTATAATGTCAATGGGCCTTGCAATGAACTTGGAAAGATGTCTGGTCCCACAAACGCAAATGAGCTACCCCGAACACATAGTTGACAGTTGTCACTAACCTAAGCTCGATAGGTTAGGTGTGGCTGCGCTTCTTAACACTTCGTGCGCTAAGAGAGACCTGCATGGTGTGATGACACATGTAAAATATTACTGAAAACAGATACCCGCACACTCAGAGTTTACGAGCCCAATTACGAACCTTACGAACCACTTTCTACCTGTTTTCTTGGGGAGCTCAAAGGGTAAAAATTATTTAAATTCCGTTACTTTGGCTCTAAAGGCGCTTTAAAGACAAGCGTCCCGCATCAGAAAAAGGAGACAGCAATAGTGACAGCGGCCTTAAAAAGGCGAATAGGAGCTCGTATTTTTCAAGGGATAAACAGAAAAGAGAGACCAATAAATTTTTCTGAGAATAATATCAATCAGTCCAGAACCAAATCAGGCCGCAAGATACTCGACGATTTGGACCTCAACACTACTGACCAGTGCCCCAATCCATGAAGATTCCCAGAAGCATCAGGTCTAAACTGTGCATCGTCCCCATTCCCCACATTATGCACCCTGCGCACAACGTCGGTCGACGTAGGGCCAGGGCTAGAGCTCTGCTCGAGCACGTCTGTAGCAACCCCACTGGCGCAAGCTTTGTGGATGCAGTGCTATATGTCCAACAAGCGGCATTCGCTGTTTCCGTCGTCGACTCAAATTCCAGGCTCACTTTCTCCGCCACGGTACGCACATCGAAGCCCGTGATAGCCGAAAAGGTTGCAATTGCGCTGGCTATGCTAGATAGTCGCAGAGAGTCAATATACAGCGACTCAGAGGTGGATATCAAAGCCTACGAAACCGGGACTGAAGCCCCTTAGACCCTCCGCATTCTCCAAAGCGTCAAGAGTACCAGGCCCTATTTTTTCAAATGGATTCCCGCTCACCTGGGGTCAAATGAGGGCTCTACCTCTAACCCGAACAAGGGTGCACATGAGACCGCGCGAGGACTCACTGACCGTGCCGCCTCTGCAGTCCCTCTGCCTCGCTTGGAACCCTACTTACGTTCATCAAAATAACAAAGCACTTCTATCCGTCAAGAAGGCTATTCCCTCTCCCACACCCTATTTCCGATGGAGGCGGAAATGTTGTTGGCCCGTGTACTCAGATTCGGGTGCACGTTAAAGAACCCCGTGTGGTCAAAATGTCCGGAGCCCTCCACTACGGCGTCTTTCATAATCATGTGGTGGTTTTGGGACTTTAAACACCACAAATCAATCAATCATCTCTCCCACACCCTGCCTTGTGCAGGGCGCAGGCAGCCAGCCTTAGACTATTGCAATCCAGTGCGTACCTTAACCCTGCGGTTCTTCATGCCATCCACCCTGAACAATATCCATGTGTGGGTTGCCCTGCTTGTGGACTCTTAGCAACATTCAATCCTGTGTTGTGAGATCGTGATGCCATTGGCCCAGCCCTCAGCGAGGACAGGTGGGCTGGGCTCTTACGCAGCCCCGAACTTAAGGATCAAACTCTAGCTGTCCAGAGTGCCCATGAACAGGACGCCAAGCTCGGCTTGACAGTCCCTACGTGGAATTAGCCGGGTGGCGCGTGGTCTCCCCTGCGTCTTCTCAGGACCAAAATAATGTTTTAATCAATTATCATTCCTCAGAAACTAGATTGGTTGCCAAGTAAAAGAGCGGTGTTAATTGTCGTGTGGATACTCAGCCTGTTGGACATGTCACCAGTTTGTGGCAGAATTAGGGTAGTAACGGCACGTAGCCCTATCGCATACCTGAGCCGCCCCATATGATCTGGTGCTCACACCCGCTGGGCTTTTGCATTACAGAAGTACATCTCTTCTTTTTTTGTCACATAAGGGGATGTAGTGCTTTGTCGTGATTCGAAGCGGAGATCACCAAAGAAAGCTGAGGAAAATGGGTGAAATTTTTTTTTCTTTTTTTACAAATACTGCAAAATAGTCTTGTTTTGAAGTAGTAGTATATAAGTATGTTAGATTTAGGCAGGTAGAAAGAGCATGATGTCTGAATGTTCATTAATTGCCATGGTGCACGAAGGAATATACTGCACAGGGCTCCACTTGCGAGTTACGGTCCGACCAGTGCGTGGGTGTGGCAACTTGAGAGCGTTTCTCTTCATTTTTTTTATTTAATTCGCGTTTGTGCCACTCTTCGTAGTCTTCTACATGACTTCATGCGTTTGGGTAACCACAAACATTTTTGAAAGGAACTCTTGTGTGATAATGCTTTGTATTGATGCAATGACGTTATAGTGAATCCCTTGTAATATGTTTTTGTTGTTGTCTTACTTAGTACTTAGTTTCATATATTATATACGCGCGACTCGAAGTGTCGGCAGTGCGTCTAGTGTGACTCCACCCCCCTCTCCCCATACGGTTCTTGAATATGTATGTACAACAAGCGTACATACAACATTCTTGGGTAAATTATTTGTGTTTGGGGCGCGCGAAAGATGGCCCGTCGGTAGATGGCGCCCGACGAAAAGGTAAGCTAATAAAAAGAGGCCGCCCAAACGCGGACTAAGCCATTCTCGTCGGAACGCGTCTTTGTCGTCAAACCCAGTGAGCCTTTCTTCACCGCACCTTGTGCTGGGGAGCCACCCGCACAGCGGTGAGCCAGACTGAGGAATAAGTAGTCGCTGTCGCGACACTGCTCCCGACAAATAATGTGGCGCCATGCTGTAACAGTACATGTGGATGTACTGTTACACGTGGATGTATTGTTACACGTGGATGTACATGTGGATGTACTTACATGTGGATGCACTTTCTTCTCCACCAGAACGGCGGAGAAGAAAGAGCAAGCAAGTTCAGAAAGAACAGGTTCAGCCGGTTTAATGACCGCAAGACCCAGCGTCAGTGAAGTAGTGGTGTGGCTGGGAGGCGACAAAGCAGCAGGTGTCACAAGTGCAAGTAACCCTCAGGGGCAGGACGCCCCAGCTGAAAAGTCACAACGTGCCCCGCCGCGGTGGTCTAGTGGCTAAGGTACTCGGCTGCTGACCCGCAGGTCGCGGGTTCAAATCCCGGCTGCGGCGGCTGCATTTCCGATGGAGGCGGAAATGTCGAGGCCCGTGTGCTCAGATTTGGGTGCACGTTAAAGAACCCCAGGTGGTCAAAATTTCCGGAGCCCTCCACTACGGCGTCTCTCATAATCATATGGTGGTTTTGGGACGTTAAACCCCACAAATCAATCAATCAATCAATCAATGAAAAGTCACAACGTGTGATAATCTTCGGGGACTTGAATTTAAGTTTATGCACAGAAGCAAGCAAAAAGAGTATAAGAGGTGACAAGAGGGTTGCAGTAGCGACGTCTCCAGAACGCAAGCTGGAAGCCTTCATGAGGCAAGCGAGCGCAAAACTCAAAACTACAGCTAATTATTGGAACCTCGTGATAATTGCAGGTGCTTTAAACGATGTCTTAAATGAAGATACGGCAGGCTTAGGGACCACAGTGGCGAAAGGGGTTGATTACATGCGCGCCATTTCTCCTCAGGTACAGGTAGTGATATGCACAATACCGAAGGCACTGCTGCGGAACGGCAACGTGCGAAGTGCGGTTGTCAACGCAAACCAAGATATATGGCGGATGAGTCGAGAGAAAGGCTTTGAGGTGGTGTAAATAAACAGAGAGATGCATAGGTGAGGTGGTTTTCAACCAGGCAGAATTCACTTCGATGGGAGGTTAGGTCATGCGGTGGGTTGGCGACTTGCAAGATGTTTTTTAGGGGGCACGTGGGCCCTTCGGGGTGCAGGATAGATAGCAACGAGGAAAACTACCAGGGGGACTCTTTGACATGTCGTATAGACAGATACAATTACAAAGTGGCACCAATATTTACGTATAGTCCGGGGCAGAAATCAACGTAGCCACGAGGGCTGTGCCAGTTCAGACATAGGGTATATTAATATGCAGGGTGGCACGAAAGGGTTGAAGTGGGAAGAGACGGAAAAACAGCTAAGGGAGGAGAGGCCAATAGTATATGGTTTTGTAGAAACACATGTTAGGAACATGGAACAACCTTTTAACATTCCAGACTGCGCGTGCGAGTATTGTAATAAAACAGAAGGCAGCAAAAAGAAAGGTGGTGTAGGGGCATTCATCCATAAAATACAGACTGGCAAAGAGTTAAGCAGGAGCGCAAGGAACATTCATGCTAAAAAGAAAAGTGGCGGGGAAATGACGTTTCTGGGTTTTGTGTACTTGTGGACAGGGTCAAAACACGGAGAGGAAAATCTAAAAATATTGCAGTGCACAGGAAATGACATTGACGAACTAGGAGAGTAGTGGGAGTTTTTTATATTAAGATATATAAATGCGCACATAAAAGAAATAGATGACCATACTGACCCAACAGGCAGAATGCTAATAAATATGTGTGGAAGTACGATTTAATCATTTCCAACAGCCCCGATAAATGTGAAGGGCAGATAACATGGAAGGTGGGAAGGCTGCAGTCGAAGTTAGATTAGGCAGTAATGTCGCACAGGATTTATGATTAGCTAAGGGTGATGAACATAGGTGAATATGGGCCCAGAAGCTTAGGTAGTGATCACAAACGTATCAAGCTGAGTTTTGGAAGAGAAATTGAATTGGAAAGGTTGTATTACGAGCAACCACACGGCAATATTTACTCAGAAAGGAAAATAGAAATAGCAACTAAAGAGGTTGAGAAAATAATCACCGAGGATACTAAAACAGAGTTGAAGTACACAAATCTAACTCAATTGTTTCAGTTAAAGCTTGCTAAGGTACGAGTCAAGTTAACCGTGAAAAGCTGACGACAACCCAAGAGCTGGTGTGATGAGGAAGTTAAGGGAGCCATAGTAAGACGCCAGAAAGCCTCCAGGAAGCACAGGTATGCTGATTATATTGTTGAACCAGATGATGATGTCAAAAAAAAATGGGATACCTTTTTGAGTGGCAAATGGAAAGCGTCCGATTTGATCAGTGAAAAGATCAGAAGAAAGAGGGCCCAATGGATGGCGGAACTAAACAGAAAGGATAGAAAGGCAGCTGCAAAGTTTTGGAACCATCTCGATTCTCTGAGTAATAAGACAAGCATGAAACAGAGGTTTGTGACCACAGTTCTAGGGGTCAGACTAGAAAGGGTTGAGGCAATTTAATATATAAAAACAATGCTGACAGAAAAAAAATAAAAACCAAGAAAGCGCTGCATGCGCCGTACCAGATTAGGATGAACCAATTAGCACAGTGGCTCCACTGGGACAACAAGAGTGGGAAAGGGCAGAGAAAAGAGTTCCTAATAGCACATCAACAGGCCATGACGGCTTCCCAATCTTTCCATCAGAGAAACGTGGACCAAACTCCAGGCAAATATTAAGAGAGGCAGCGAGCAAAGCATTTATAGAGGGTTAAGCTCCCGAAGGGTGGAAACTAAGCAGGATAAGCATCATCTATGAAGAAAAGTGAGACAAAGCCGATATAAACAACTACCGTCTTGTAACACTGACATCAGTAGTTTACAGGCTGGTGATGCAGATAGTAAAGCCTAAAGACATAGGTGGAGAATGAGGGGTTGCTGGGAGAACTGCAAAATGGGTTCCGTAAACGAAGGAGGTTGAACGACAATCTGTTTTCATTGATGTGGTGTATTCAAATAGCAAAAAAAGAACACAGGCCCCTGTGACTGGTATTTATAGATGTCAAGGGAGCTTACGATAGTATGATTCAAGTATACTTTTGGGGAATACTCGACAAACTAAATGTGGAAGTAGGAATAACTAATCTTCTAAACGACATCGACAAAAGTAACAGGGTAGGTATCAAATTAAAAGAACAGGTATCTGAACCTATAGAGATACAATGCTGGCTTCGACAGGAATGTCCCTTATCACCTTTGCTATTTATGCTGTATCTACAGGACTAGAAGCCCAATTAGAGGGGAGTCGTCTCGGATTCAGCTTCTCTTTTGCCAAACAAAGAAAAAACATCGACCAGTAATTACCAGCATTGATGTATGTTGATGATATAGTATTATTAGGCGACAACAAGGAAGATCTTTAGGGATTGACAGACATATGTGGCAATGAGGGAGAGAGGTTAAATTTGAAGTTCAGCAGGGAAAAACCGGCAATCATGATTTTTAATGATAACAAAGGCAGTGAGCATAAAATACAGGTCACGCTAGAAATGGTGGATAAGTACAAATACTTAGGCGTAAGGGTAAATAACGGGGCAGAGTATCGAAGGGAGCCCGAAAGATACGTGATGACTAAGGGCACCAAAAATGTAGCTGTAATAAAAATAAGGCACGGTTGAACTACAATAGGTATGGCGTTGTGAGAGGGATTTGGAAAGGTGTCTTGGTCACGGGTTTGAAACTCAGCAATGTAGTTTGTGCATGAAATCAGAAGTTCAACAAGATTAAAAAAAAAGGTAGACTTACTTTGAGAGCACACGGGAATACCACAAATCCGGGGGTACAGGGAGACATAGAATGGACATCGTTTTAGGGCAAGGAAGCTAGCAGCAAGATAGAACTTGAGGAGCGATTGAGAAAAATGGGAGAGGAGCCTTGAGTTAGGAAAGTTTTCAGTTACTTGTACATGACAAAAATCGATACTAAATGGAAGAAATGTACTCGAAAATGGTCAAGCAAGTATTCAGACAACAGCAGAACACCAAGCCAAAAGAAAACATTGGTTAAGAAGAAGGTGAAGAAAACAGAGAGGGACATGTGGAAGATGAGAATGCTTACGATGTCATCCCTGGAGACCTACCGAACTTCTAAGCAGGAAATTGCAATGAAAAAATCTACGATTATTCTCGGTGTAGCTCTGTGCTCTTCGAGGTTAGAATGGGAGTACTGTGGACCAAGACTTACCGAGCAAAATACGATTTTGATATTGTTCTGTAAAGGGCTTCACCCAATTGTCGAAAATAATGGCGCCGAATTTTTCAAATCATTGGGGATTAGGGACAGTGAAGGCCTAATAGACATTTAACGGGCAGATAGAACCAGGAGGAGGCTAACTGAACGCTGGCTAATCGAGGCGCGAGTGAAATTTAATTCTTGAGCATACAGTGATGGTACTTAACTTTATGGCTCGGTGGCGTGAGCCACCGCCCGATCCAAAGAGCACTGCTGGATACATCCATCTGTCCATATAAAATGAAAAGATGCCGAGATGGTGGTACCATCCACGGTTAGACCGATGGATGGATGCACGAACAGACGGACAGACACTTCGCCCTACCATCATTATGCAGTCTACGGATATGCTGTGATTTGTCCCTTGTAGATTTGTAAAGTAGGTTGCTTCTTTCTTTAATGAATATCTTCATTAGAGCTGGTAGTGAGCGTGAACACTTACCACCGTGTGACCGTAGCTGTAGTCAGTGCCTCGGGATAGATCTTTAGGCTGAGACGCCATGGCCACGGGAAATATACGGCAATCTGTGAATGTCCTCACGGAATACGAGAGGTGTGATATAGAGATGAACATCGACGGAGTGAACACTGTCCTGAAATGAACAGTTTTAAACGCAAAGAACCTAATTTTACCAACCATCAAAAAATAGACTAGACTGCACCTTTATGCTCAGAAACCGTGGTTACAGTACTTAAACCGCTTTCATACATTCTGACTTGCGTCGCAAATCCGGCTGCATGCAACAGGGGACATTAGCAATTGAACGTGCTTGAGTTTTTATTATTTGCTTCTTGTATTTGCGTCTTTTATGACTTGAGATAAACAGTAGATTAAATGTCAAGCAACTTGCGCAAAATACTATGGCTTGCTTCTGCCATCAGCTGGGCCGAAAGTTGGCTGATGTTGAAGGCTAGAGCTACCAGTAAAAAAAGGAGGGGAAAGGGATCAGGCTTCAAATCTTGCACTGAGATATACGTGCCTTCCTGAAATATCACTTTTCGAACTGAAAGAAAACGCAACACTGATCACCTCGGGCAGGCTCTCAAAATTACTTTGAGTGAACCGCATGAGCAGCGGGCATATATCTTTTTTTTTCACATATATACATAAATATTTTGGAACGTGTGACGTTAATTATTATAACAGGGCAACTCTCAACACAGAGAAGTTAGCCAATGATATATTTTACACTTTATTGGTACTCATTCATGTAGAAAGGCAACTATACATATAGCAATTGATACAGCAATTGATATATGTATCGTTAGTTTTTTAGCTAACAGTTCTTTTTTAGCTGAATTTCGTTGGTAAAGGGGCAATGTTTTCGTTAAGCAGAGATCCAAATGCTCATACTTTTCAATGGTTGTCGAAACTTTTCGAGGAAAGCTGGTGAGCGAAACCTTTCTTGGCATGTTATGAGTAGCTCGGCAATAAGTGCTGAGTATTGCTATTCTCGTATACGTGGGACTCACTTCATCAAATTCAGGAGTTGGGCGTTGAATGAGCTGTCCAGAGATATTCCGACGACGTAGTAGGATGGCCTCGAAACTGTGGCCTTTGATTTTATGTGAAGGTACACCGTCTAGAAAGAACGAATACTGTGAAAATATCTTGCGTCTGTTATCAATTGCTCGTGTCATTTTACCACTACAAACAGCTATTGCCCGTTTGTAGTGGACTTCAATATTGGATTTGTCACTTCTTGTATCCAGTATCTCTTGAACTAAATTATCAATATGTTACAGCACCTTTTAATTTTTTCATTGGCAGCTGATATCAGCCAGCTTGCTTCGAAATAAACAATCAACTAGTTCTCAACTGCTCTTGCTATTTTCTAAATCACTACGGTATAGAGAATGCGCGAAAACTTCAATTTCGTTCTATCGAGTTCCAACTTTATCTAAATGAGCTTTTACTACAGCAACTGTTGAGAATTTTTCTAGGCGTGGCATGACTTTTAACTGGGTAATTAATGTCATGCATATGCCAGCATTACAGGAAATAAACGAAAAAAACGCGCTTTAGACGAGCATAAGACATTCTCGCTAGAGCCAATGTTTTTACAACATCACTCAGCGTGCATAATTATTGTTGTCAAACACTCGTTTCAGCGACCTTCTTAGTTGTCGAATTCCTCATGCTACGCTTAGCGATATTCCTCGCTCAAGCACAGAAGTGTTCACGTGCAGGCTTGTAGTAACATGTGCGTAGGATTTAGGAAAATTTGAGTGGTTATCATTTCGAAAACTATGCTATTTGTCATAACTCAAAATTATGATATAGTTTTAGAAACAGACACACACACATGCACAAACATACCCGAATATATACGTAATAATACGAAATTGTAAGAGAACGCTGCTTTGGCGGCATGTGTATGAGGAGGCGAAGGGGCTAGGTAGGACTGATTATTGTTTATTAAAGAAGTGCGCGGTCACACACAGAATATGTGTAATGCTGCAGTTTGTGTTCGTAGTTAGCTGACATTTTTTTAAATGAACGAAACACTAGTTATCCACTGTTCTTGCTACTTTCTTCATCATTTCGGTATAGAGAATGCGCGAAAAACATCGATTTGACCCTGCTGCAAGCATGACTTTCGGGTGTTCTCTAAATGGCAAAAATAGTGTTTCCTTTTTCTCGTAAAACCATTCCTGTATCTGTGTCAACGTAATAATAAAATTAGGCTTTTTACACGTTAATTTTTGTCTGTAATTTACGATGCCATTTCGGAAATTCGCTTTAACATATACGGGCCTGACATGCCATCCCACTGGTAAGGACAACATTATTCATCTTCAAAGAAGCTTAGAAGCTTCTGCGCTTTTTTTCATACTACTGCTTTTGTTTTTGAAGTCACTTTTTCTCAACACCAATCGCTGTCGCTTCGTAGAAACGCTACGCCAAGTAGTGTAGTGTCTATATTCGTCACACTATAGGCAGGCCTGTTTTAACTTGAGAATAAAGCCTGCATAGGACACTATGCAAGATGGCCCGAGTTTCGCAAAACTTGGGATCTTTCCGAGCTCTGGCGACACCCTCTTTTGAACATGGCAGCAGTACGAACAAGTCAAATCAACCCCCCAGTGCACTGCATTCCTTTGGTTACGGTGGAGCGCGGCGCGGCGTCAAGGGCGATTGAGAAACTTGGGTGGTGTTTTCAAAGCAGAGTATGTCGTTCTAATAAGTGAAGAAGTGCACCCATGCAGTAAATGTGTCAGAAACGTTTCCTTATGATAATTTATGGCATGGGCCGATTAAACTCAGTCTGAAGCTTTTATTGCCTGCAATGAGTCTGCTTTAAAATAATTTTCATGGTGGCCTCTGAGATTGGCTCTGGCCAAGCGCTTTACAAATTCGCTACCGCTGCTGAACCCAAGGCCACTTTTGAATCATCTGGATCGGCCTGTACTTTCTAAACGCTACTCAAACGGTACCAGTTCTCTTCGTCATCATATTCGTCTTTTAGCATGTGGTGCCGGTAAATTGACTACTTCGCTTCGCTGACTTGGATAATTAGGAATGAACATGGTATGACCAAGCCATGACCGAGATAATTGCATTACGTCTTCAGAACATGCTAAATAAACCATGCTAACGAACACGACGTTACTCATAGGCACGCTATGTGAAACCATGCTTACTAAACCTTACTAATCTGAAGGTAATTAGAATCGCCTATATTGGTGTTACGTTAAAAAGCTCCATACAACTCACGACCTCGTTATTTGCATCCGAGAAAACCAATGGTGTCCTATTGAAACCTTACCAACAAAGACAAAGCTGTTCAATGGTATGTCTATTAGGCCCTAGATAATTAGCATAATACAAATTAAAACAGAGGTGATACGGGTTACTTTCCAAGAAGACTCAGCAGACTAAATAGACAACCGATGAAAAAGCTGGAAGAAGCTAGGTTATCGCAACGACCTCTATGGCTCAAGCCTTGCACAAGCCGTGCAAATAGCTGCTACTTAGCGTCCGACACTATGACAGTCACGAGTTGAGATAAGGTTTTCTCAGAATTAAAAACTTTGTATTCGAGTTCTTGCGTCCCTCAGCTCAATTGACAGACGTCCGTGGCGAAGATTGTCCACCCACCACTTTTGCTCTTGCCAAGCAGCAGTGTTTATACTGGAACGCGAGCAAGCGGAACGATTCATTCATTAGCTTTAGTGTGCAGTTTATGCACACGAACGCTCAAGTAAAAGTTCTATTATCACGTGGTTAGAATTTCTCGCATTCAATATCATAGGGTTCTCCAAGCATCCACTCTCAGGTGCATTGTCGCCCTAGTACGAGCGCCCCTGGGGGCAGCCTGTCCTTAAATTCATCTGCATATTTGATGGAAGAGAAATCAGCAGCACGAGAGCACGGTGTGTCCGCCCTTGCTGCTTTCGAGAACGAAAATTTTCATGCCACAGGTGGAACAAAAGAACCTCGCTGAAACAAGACAACCGTGCACGAACACGCCTAGGGTAGGTGCGTGCTGATCTGGCAAAGAGATGGCATGACAATGACACTGAAATTGCCGCACAGTTGAAATTTTAATGCTTGGTGGTGCTATTTGTTCGCACACGGTGGTTCTTTGATAACCTCTGCAGATGTATCACATGCGTTTCTGATGTCATGCGCGTTCTTGTAGCCACTTTTGTCTGCACTGCTATCATGCGCTCCGCATGCACTGTCTTTATGCTATGGCGGCAGTGGAGCAAGCTTCGAGCACATTTGTGCCCCCGAGAAGCTCTGGTCACCCTGCATAGCACCCCTAGTCTTCACCTTCTAGCAGTCGAAACGTACAGTACGGTCCACTCTTGGAGGGAACATCGCAACGCGTGGCTGGCGGCTCGGAAAGGGTGGGGCTCGCCACCTTTCGCCTGCAACTTCCCGCTTCGGTGCTTGCTGGGCTCTGGATACAGCGTTCGCATTTCCCCACTCTCCCTGCCCCTCCCCTGGGAAATCAGCGTGCAGAAAAAAAAGTGCCGGTCGGTTGTTGTTGTGCTTTCTCGGCAGCTTTGTTGCAATTCCATTAATGGCCACAGCAGTCGATTTCAGATTACAGGCTAAATGCAAAGGAAAGCCATGTACTTATAGGATTTAAAGCATGTGAAGAAAACACATGATTAAAAATACTTCAATCTATGCCACTACAGCGTGACGCCAAATAATATATTTGTTGTGGATTGCAATACGCAACAAATGTTAGTTCTAACTCGCGTTACATTTCGTTTTCTTCGTTGAAGCGAAAACGCCACAAGCTCCTTATTTCGAATATGCGATAGCGTTCACTTTTTGAAAATCATTACATTTCACCAATACGAGCGCTGAAAAGTGGTGTACGTGAAACACTATGGAGTAAACAAATTAAAATTAATTTCTCAAACTTAGACAGGTTGAGTTAGGCGAGATCTGTAGCCTCAAAACATTTGAATAATACAAAAGGTAATGAAACGCATCTCATCCCTGTGAAACACACAATAAAATGCAAATCTGTGTAAGCAAAATAGAACTGCGCGTGACAGAACTTGAAAATGAAAACAGAAATACATTCGTAAAGCCGAAGATTACGCTGGTAATGAGAAACTGGCCATTTCACGATGGCAGTGACATCATGCTGGCTGTATTCTTTGGTGTACCGCTCGAATATTCGAAGCCTTTCGTCCTCAGTTACTCTAGCCATGCCGCTTCTAAGAACTAGCCCCGCCGAAATTGTGATCAGCGAATAAATGTGCCCCCAGCTGTGGAAATCTGTGGAAGCGATAAGGAAGCCCATGACTCGCGTAGCCTAACGTTTGTGCTGACCAAAAATGTAATCATAAGCTTTTCAAAAGCCATTTGAACCAGCCAGCCACTTTTGATAACAGACATGGAAATTGATGGACGATGAAGCGAGCACAGCAAGCCTGTCGCCAGCGCGCGCCGAGCGTAGGGCGGGGAAGTAGCATGCAGACGACGCTGGCAAGTACCGCCCTAGCGATTCTGCGCGGATGCTCCGCGTTTCCAAATCTCGCCAGCAGTTGGCGTCCCGCTGTCCGCCGGCTGCGTGCTCACGTGTTCCCCTTAACAGTGGACCGTGCTGTACATTTCCCACATGTACTGAACCAGCTTCTAGCATTGCAACTGCTTTTTTAGCATCGGAGTCAGATACGTGTCGTTGTCCAAAACGCGGCCACCAAGAACTTCAGTTTCTGATTGTAGCGTACGTCTTGGGAGTCGTGATGACAAATGTGCATTTAAGTGCAAGTTTTACATGGGCCACGATAAGGATCTACTATATTATTGAAGGTAGCACCTAATTTCCGGCTGTCCTTATGACAATGCCTATATGCGTGCCTGGTCTACTTTGTGTTAGTGCATTTTTTAATATACGTGTCTTTGATTAGACTCTTTGATCATTATTTCGCTATCTCACGGACGAAAGCTTCGAACTGTAAAACCTTTTCTTCGGTGCACACACTTGAACGGGGGCTTGGGAAGAGGGACCTTGCAAGATAATTTGCTCCTGCTTTGACGGGCAGCGTAAGTTACATTTGATTCAGCTTGACATCTACGTGCAGTTCCAATGAACTAGTTAACTAATAAATTCTGCTACACTTGAAATCACCTTTAATACAATAAGCGCTTCAGTGACGTGGCCATGTTGGGTGTATTGCCTGTAGATGTCCAGGAAGCCAAAATGGGAGATTCTGCTGTTCCAGATAGCATCGATCGCATCATTGAAGGTGGGGTCTTTGAAATCTGCGCTTAGGAGAAGAGGCCTGCAAAAACTTTAAATGTGAAGACCAGTAGGCAGAGCCACCGTGCGCAAACATTACGTGTATGGTGTGAGCCCTCTAAATCATCATTCTCGTTTTTTCGCAGTGTAAGACAAACCTTTATCGGGACTTACATACCATGAGATGCACTGATTCGTATTTTTTACACTGGGAGTACGTAACATACTTAGATGCAATTGAGCTTATAAAGATATAGCAGGGGTGGGGGTGGGTGAAGAAGTTGGCTTGTCTGAATAGCATCTTCCGCATAAAATATTGAACTCGGGCAAGACTACAAAAGAATTCACGTGGTTGTCTTGTGACACTCTCATCGTATGTAGTCCTTGGTCCGCTTCCTGCTCAGTAAAGAAAGCATACGACCACAAAACACCTTTTAAATTGTACAGCACGTTGCTACTATACAAGAAAAAAAAGCAGCAGTGCTATAAAACGCTGCCGCAAAGAAAAAATCAGTATCTTGTCAAGAGCTACCCTAACCATTTTTTAGGATAAGAGAATTTGCTTTAACGGCTTCCTGAAATCTTTCACATTTTATTTTATTCGTAACAAAGAGCTTCCAATCTCAAAGCCGCAGAACGAAGTCATTGAGAAGTCACCACAATAAGCTTGCAGTAGACAACATCGAACGAACACTTGGCCACGTTACACAATCGACACTACGAAGCATTTCCCGGCATTATCTAGTACAAGTCCCAACATCAGCAAGATTCGCCAGTAACCGAGAATCGCCAGTCGCATTCAAAACTGACCAACTAATGCCAGTGGTATACAACATAGCAAGCACTAAGAAACGTATGCTTATAACGAACATTCCCGAGTACTATCCAATATTCACCACCAGCCAGCCACCAGTAATGAGTTTTAAGTTACAGCGCAAACGCACAAAAGCATCATGATTAAAATACACGGCACAAATGAACGTTGACAGAACTGCTTAATTCCTTCATGCGTGAAGGCAGACGTCTATGATTATGTAAGACGAAGGCTACCCTACCGCACATATTCACGCAAAGAAAGCTGTGATGTGCAAGTGAAACAGTGATTACAAACAATGTATCACACATCTGAAGACGTGTGGTAATATTCAGATTTTTGCAGGGACGAAGAAGCACCACTGGGAAATATTTGAGCCCTTTCCATATGTTCTAAGCTTTGAACGCCAGCCGCGCATGTTCAGCTTACTCCTGCATATAATCAACGACGCTTGGAATTGCTTTACGCTATTTCAGGGAAGAATTATTATGAGTGCAAGATGTGCTATTTTATCTCTATTACTCCTTTCCTATAGCGTGTGTTTGCTCTATTACTCATTGGTGCAAGTCACCATTTACCACAAGTAATATGATAGTATCTGGGGTTCGATGTTCGAAAACTAAGCTATAATTATAAAACACAACGTAGTAGAGGGCTCCGGGATTTTCAACCACCTGGGGTCGTTTAACGAAACACTTAAATTTAAGCACATGGTCCTAAGACATTTCCGTCTTCATAGAAAAGGCATCTGCTGCAGCCAGAATTCAATCTGGCGGTCTTTAGGTCTGCAATTTCACATCATAACCAGTAGAACACCCCACGGGGTCCGATTTACCAAGGTAAGTTTTATCACATGAGAGCGAGGCCGCCCAAGCAAGCCTGGCGGTGCGCAGTACGCTGTGCGGCATTAGGCATGACGTTATTAGAAGTGACGTTATTATTAGAATTCACTCACTCGGGCGCAAAGGAGACGCCGAAATGGCTCCTTCTGTACTTGGGCGCCTGGTCTATAAAGAACTGAGTGCCGGGCTCTAGGGCACCAATGCCACCCAGAAGTCTGTTGTTTCCGTCTTTGTAGAGGGAGTCGTAAAAAATGTAGTCGCACATGCCGTCAGAAGGCAGGTAACTCACATTCTCGCGCACTGGTTGACTGACCGTGCAGACGTAGGAGTAGGAAGGCATGGGTTCGGCCACTGTGAAGGTGAAATACTAAGTAACTAAACACATCGTACCATGTAATCTTTTAAGCTCTGCTCTCAATAAAACACAACGTCGAAGCATCGAAGAATTTCGTGCGTTAAAGCTGACAGGTATTTCGTGCTTCCAAAGGCAACGGAATTGCACCTCTCCGGGTCTACCGAAATGCACTCATTGTGAGTTATTCATTTAGAATCCACATCAAGAGCATCAAGCTTATGTGTTAGAGGTATTGGAAAAATCGAATGGCCGGCTTCATTAAAATAAAACTCGATTTGGGGGCTTTGTCTAATAACCCTGTTATCTCTTCGTCTGGTTTAATATCTTGGTTTTTTCTATATTTCATGTTTTACCTTTTTTTAATATTACTTTATTGAATGTCAAAGCATTCTTGCTAGCATTTGAAACAAATTATTTTTGACTACAGATACATTGAATATAACAGCCCTTCCTGACAGCGTCATAATCGAGATGACTTATGTAAACTTCAAACGTACTTTTCTCTAAATGTAAATCAAACACATTAAATACGCCTGGCGGTAGCTCATAAGCCAGTGCTTCGCCCCACTCATCAACATGCCCTCCGTGAATATGCTGCTTTTTATGGCGTAAATTAATGACGACATGAGGATTTCTACCGTAACCAATTGTTCACACATTCATCAGCCAGCGAACGGTCGGCAGTGAGGCACGCACTTCACTACGTTTATATACATGTACGAACGAGCAGACGGGAGAGTGGGGCGCAGGGAGGAGAGAGAGCGAACGGCGAGAAAAGAAGCAACGAAACACTGCAGCTTTAATTGTACCTGACGGCCATAACGTCAGCGTGTTATCAACACAAACGCTACGCAAACGCAAGCAGCACAAGTGCTACAAACGCGCGTTTCAAACGCACTGCATTGAGGCAGAGGCAAGTCACGTTGAAGTCAAGGAGGGGGTGGGCTGTTGCTGACAGACGCCGACGCCGAGGCATGACATGATGGGGGCTTCGTTTGCTAGGCACACGCGCGCCCAAAGCTGTTGCAAGGGAGAGTGTGGTGGACAGATCTCGACGGACACCTTACTTAGCCCGACTAAGAAATGCATTCTCGTTTAAAAGAAACACAATAAGAACGTTGCGTTCTGCGTTGCCTACACTTGCAGCACGTTGCAAGTGCGAAACCCATAAACGTAACAACTGTGACAACTGTTAGTTTGCTCTAATCCTGTGTGTACCTCTGCATTCTTTCATAGCGTCCTTCCATTTGCTTTAGAGGCATGCTACAAGTCTCGAGCTGCTTGTGCTTCTTTGCATGAGAGTCCAACTCGATGTTATTGCGTTCATGGTTTCGCGCTTGTGGCAAAATTAAGACTTTTTTGCAGCAATGGCTTAACTCTGGCTCTGGCTTAACTGTTTTTTCTTAGAACCCAGAGCAGCAAATTTGTGACTGAAGAAAAGCTATCGAATAAAAACTGTTGGTAGTCAGGCATTTCGGTCAACTTGAAAAGACTGAGATGCAACGTCTTGCGTTCACACTACACGACAAACGACGAATTGAATGGCCTGAAGTGGCACCGTTAAGAGGTGGAAGGCAGCCAGGTGAGAAAAAGGTAAAAAAATGTGCTGAAAGATAATACTGGTCCTCTCATCTTTGTAGCGCAAAGCTACGAAATAAAAAGCCTTAAGAAATCAGCTTTAGCAAAGAGTAGGTTTTGGTACGTCGAGCTGGGCAAATTATGATGGTGAAAAAGATGTTGTTGAGGCGACTTTGTAACAGGAACCGTTACCAGGGATAGGCAACCGAAAAACTGAGAGGTCAGCTTGTAATAAAAAACAACTTCAAGAATTCTTGCGCAATGCACTGAAGTAGTACTGCATTACATAATACGAAATAATAAATCAAGGAAACAAAATGTGTAATGTCGTGCGTGTTGTGCATCGGGTTGCCGTGAACACGGTAGATATTTTCATAGCCAGAGCTCTCGTAGTTTATCTTATTTCATGCGAGCCGTTGCGCTAATTGTAGTTTTTTTGCGTGAAGTAGCTGTAGCCGTTCATGTTCTCGTCGCATCTCTTATACAGATGCCTTTTTCTACTTTTAAAAGGCAAGTGTTTGCGCTTTTTCTTGTGAGCGAACCCTTGGCACGTGCAGGACTTTCTTTGGAAATACGTGCGAACTCTCCTTCAAGACCGCTGTAGTCGTAGAAACCAAGAGAGTGCACGTGTGTATTCAACGATAATCATCCATATCACATGTCAAGACTCACCGAACGCTGTAAAACACACCCTTGCGCATTCTTTTTTCAAAGTGTGTTTGCAGCACTTCGCCCATTTCATTCGTTTATATACGGTTAGCCCTCAAGGGGGCCGTTACCAGGTGTAAGGTACAAGTAAATGTTTCAGACAAAATTTGCTACAAAAATCTAAGGCCACCTTGCAGGGTTGAATGAAACAGCAGCAAGAATATACAAAATAAATTACAGAACTAGCTATTGAAGTTGGAACAATGAATAAAGAAAAGATAAAATAGAAACTGGAGAAACATGCCAAGTGCCCCTATTTTATTGACCGAGAAATATTTCCTGACTTTCGTAAGCTTACCTGTTGCGATCGCTGGTGGAGGCGCGGGAGCCTCTGTACTCAATGTCTGTTGGGAAGTGGCGGCTGTACTCAATTCACGAGTCGTTAGATCGGTCGAAGGCTGGCCTGTCACAGAAGGAACGGAAACTAGCTACAGCAAAGGCATGGATGTTAAACTGGTCTGTCATACCTCCAGGCTGCACCACGGGCGGTTGACTTGGCGGCATAGGACTAGCACCACTGCTTCCTCCACCGCCCACACTTCCACCGCTTGAACCTCCATAGTCTGTATCGGTGACCTCTATAACGTCTAACAAGAAAAGTGCCAGCAGAGAAGTGGTGTACATATCCAAGCTATATTGTACTGGATGTTGCACCACTACGAATAGTTGAGCAAGCACTTAAAGTTTGCTTACGATGGGACGCAGGGCTATCAACTGAATTTTTATGCATGGAACGTTAAGGGATCCCTTTTTGGTGTCTTTTACGATTTTATTTTCGCAAGTATTCATGTAACGGTTACTGTGTGGAAGTGTGCAAGTAATGCATTTCTTCTATTATTAAGTTCCTTGAGTAAAAAAAGCAATTTTAGTTGATAGAGCTGTGTCCTTTCGTGAGTGTGCCCTTCGCTTTTTGCAAACACGGCGCGTGACGCAAAACACAGCACACAAACTCCCAAACAAAGGAGAATACTTAATGAATTTGTAACTTGCTGTATCAGTTGCCAATCAGTGTTTCTACGGACGTGTTATAAGTAAAGTGTGTAACGCTTCTCTCTTTTCGTTGGTTAGTTGACGTGCCCTAACAAGAATAATCATTGGAAAGGTGGCTACGAGGGGACCTACACGTGACGATGCACGTGAAGTGCGAAGAACTGAGTGGAGTCGCAACACGGTTATTGGGGAATATATCGTTACAAAGCAAACAAAAAATGTAGCGTGGAGAAGCAGCAACGAAAGCATTTACAGACAATTAAATTCCTAATTTCTTTAAGCCACACTCTTATGAACGCCAAGCTAGTCGTTTTATCATACAGACAAAAAAATGCGTCAGAGATTCGTTTTGATGGCTAAGGTATGAATACACTGCAAGAAATTGAAATTGTATGGGCAGAACGCCAAGGAGCTAGAAACTTGCAGCACGCTTCTCAAACACAAACAAGGACGCACGAAAAGATCGCACAGGGCGAGCACGAGCCATCACTGTTGTTTCTTCAGCTAACCCTAGCTTTAGCTCTTACAGCTTGCATTTCGCACTCCTTTCGCAAAGGATGCCACTTCAGCAAGTAATTGACCTGCCTGTGGTTGCTTGAGCGTAAACTTTGCGGTGAAAGCAAATGACGTACAGAACTTCCCTCGGGAGCATTGATTGATTGACTTATATGTGGAGACTCACGTTCCAAAACCACGATATGAATATGAGAGGCGTCGTAGTGGTGGGCTCCGGAAGTTTTGACCACCTGGGTTATTTAATGTGCACCCAAATCTCAGCACACGGGCCAGCAGCATTTTCGCCTCCACCGGAAATGGAGCTGCCACCACTGGGATTTGATCCCGTAACCTGCGGGTCAGCAGCCCAGTACCTAAGCCATTAGACTACCACGGTAGGGCTACCTCGAGAGCAAGCAGGCGAGCCGCGCACTCTATGTATAAGCAGAAGTTGGAGCCATACATCGAAACTCCGGTGAAACGCTCGATAATTTCCGACCTGTAAATTTGGCCGCATCTACGCGAAACCTTGGCTCGCATTTTCGACAGTTTTAGCTGACATCGATCGTGGTCACTCAAACAGCAGTGCACTCGTGTATAATTGGTACATAATCCAGTGGCTAAAATACAGCGCAGCCCCGCCGTGGTGGTCTACTGGCTTGCGTGTTCGGCTGCTGACCCGCAGGTCGAAGAATCGAATCTTGGCGCGGCAGCGGCATTTTCGATGGAGACGAAAATGCTGTACCCCCATGTGCGCAGATTTGACTTCACATTAAAGAACCCCAGAAGGTTGTAATTAACGGAGCCCTCAACTGCGGCTTCTCTCGTATATATAAGGTTGCTTGGGACGTTAAATCTCACATATCAATAAAAAATACAGCAGAAACGCCCATGTTCTTAGTTCTCCTTACTTGTTTGTCATTGCACACATCGGAGTAGATTTTATTGTCTTCGCGTATCTAATACACTATCATCTTTATTCCATGGTTTATCATATACCTGTTACTGTATGCGGATGTGCGGCAAGATTGCCTTGCACTTATATACCTTTTAAAGTACGAAAGCATAAAGCAGTTATTCAGCGCTTGTGTCATGCGTTTCTTTCTTTTGTGCGTAACTTTCACATTTTGCGCCGTCATTTGAGCCTCGGGATTTGGGTCACGTTGTAACATAATTCCTCTTATTTTGGATCAGCCATGACGATATTTTTCGTTCCTTTCCTCCTGAGCAATAAGCCTACTAGGGATAATTTGTTCCCACTACCTCGCACCACCGCTATAGCCACGGAATGCTCTTTTTCCCTGGTCGACTTAGCATGCGTGGTGCGGTGCTAGAACCTTTAATTTGAAAACTAGCACGAGTTGACAAACGCATCGCGGACGACGATGCCGCTCAGTCCGCGTTGCGCGTAATTTAAATTTCTCCACGTGTGACGTCCCGCGTGTTTGACCTAGTGACGCCCATGTTCGCATTTTATCGTTTGTATCTTGGAGAGCAACCGAAACCATAGAGTTTCACACAATAATACTTAGAGAAAAATTGGGTGCTGCGATCGTGTACCTCCATGGGAATTATGGGAAGTACAGGCTTCGAATTGGATATGGTTAACTGGCAAGCTGTCTATGTATTTTTTTCTACAGTTTCAGTTTTGTTCTTCGTACAGCGTGGGTAGTGGAGTGCGGTGAAAAAGGCTCAAGCAGTGCCTTTGTTGTTCAAAAAGGGTGACGACCACTAGATATTTTCTTTTTATGCGATGTTGGGGCTTTACGAGTCGTATTTGACAGTTAAAACTAAGAATCGTCCACTGACCGTCGCGCATGGACCTAGCGTCTGATGCCAGCGCAGGATATTGCAACGAGTTCATGTTTTTTTTCACAAACACGTTCTGCCTAAATTCGTTTTAAATCCGCTGAAAAATGATGACGAAGCTAAGTAGACGTATCGTCACACTGCGCTGACTCGACTACACAACAAAGCCAGACGTGTGTTGTGGGCAGACCACTGGGACAGAGGCACCTAGCGTCGCAGAAGACGAAACGATCAGCGTTTTTTACTTAATGCTATATTATTTCTATAATGAAATAATGCATATTCTCGAAATAAAAACAAGCTTGTTTCTTTTGAAGTGTTGTAAAAAATAATTCATTAAATGTTAATGGCAGAGCAATGGCAGAGCGATGCATTGCTTTATGGGTTGAATTTGCCCAGGTTTCACTTTTGCAGCCTTGTCACGAAAACTATTTGCAATAAAGTTTGCGTTCAAATAATTAAAGCACGTTTCAATTAAATATAACTTGATATCACTTTCTTTTACACCCGGAAAAGAAGTGTCGCAAACCTAAAGAACGTAAACCATTCAAAGCGGATCCGAGGCCTGTACTTCCCATAATTTCCATGAGGTACAAGCGCCCCTGAAGGAGCCCCTGTAGACTCTAACGCCATATTTTCCTCTAAGTAATATTCTATGAAACTCCATTGATTTGACCGTAATTTAGTCTTGTAATGTCGCTTACAGCCTGAAAATAAACATGAACTCTGCTTACAGCATTCACCGTCCCACCCTGGCAGAAATTGCATACTTGTTTCATTGAATGGTAGTAAGATGTTAACACGACGTCAGGCAGATCACACGGATTTCAGGCGTATTGTACTTGCCCGTACAGGATCATGTTTATTTCGCTAGTTTCTCATCGAAAACCTTTACTTCTTGGCAAATTTTCTTAAAAGTTACGTCTTCAGTGCTACGAAAACCTAATGTTCTAACTGGGAACGATGATTTTTTTATATTAGGCTTAGCACTTGCGTTAGCAGCGAAAATGCACTGATGGTGGTAACTGAAATCATCAAACATTGTTCTGTTGCACATATGAATGACAGGCGTGCTGAAGTATTAGGGGCGGAGCATGCATTTATTCTTAGGTTGTAACCGACTGAGTACTGCTGCAGTGTGCTGCGGTGGGACGTGACACAGTTTTGAAAGCACCGCTGCGTGCTTTAAAGCATGTTCCGCCTGAAATAATTTCATTATGGTTATTTATGTATGTATGCATGTTTATACAAGTACAGGATATGGCGGCTTCAGCGACGGTGAAAATACACCGAAAGTATTCATACAATTATCGCAGTAACATACGTATAGAGCACTGCCCGCGCATTCCAAAGTTTTACGTGCTGCATAGTGTATGCCTGTTTCCTCTAACGAAAGCCTGGTTGGCTTAGTGCGCTATCAATGCTAACATGAATAATCAACATGCCTAAGCATACGTGCTTTCTTTTAACGTGAGCAAGAGTGTCCTGACATTATTTCCTTGAAATGCACGGTTGTCGGTTTCTGTCATGATATCCAAAGAGTTTTGGGAGTTATTCTTTGAATTCGCTTTGAGTTTTCAGTTTACTTGCAACAAAGTTCTGAGGTTTACCAGGCATAAAAAGCTGCATTGAGCATCTTGATGGCGACTTGGTTACTTCATACAAAGGGTAGCTTCACAGCAGCGAAATAGAAGCACAATGCATATATAATGTATGAAGTAAAAGAGGGAAACCCTATGGTAAGAACTATTAAATATAGTTATCTTAAAAAAATTTCGCCCATATAAAGAAGAAACAAAAGAAAATCGGCGCAGAGTTAGAAAAAGAAAGATGCAAATAAACATGTGACAGCAAAAGCAACCAGATAAACATTTCCCGTAGCCTTTTCGATGACTGAGTATAAACAGTGTCCATTTCTTTTGTGTAACTGATTTAGAACAGTCGGTAAAAAATGTATCGTGGCTTTTTTATACAAGCATAATCTAAAGTCTCTAGTTTCCAGATAGAAACAGGACCTTGCTGGCAAATTTTTTGAAGATTTTGACATAACTGTTCATCTCCGTCATGAGATATCTTACTGCACTGCAGCGAGACGTAATACTTAAGAATGTGCGATGAACTTTGAAGTGTTGACATGTGGACTAGTTACATTAGCATTAAAAAAAGAAGTGATTACCGTAACAAAAACTACCTATAATGGAAACATTTCAGAGCTAATTCGTGGAAATTCATGTCGAAAGAGAACGCACAACAACTTTGCGGCAGAGATCAATGCAAGTGTGCCACAGTTTGAAGGGCGGAGGTTCTATAAATTCATAGGTCATAACACACTATACGCCTGCATGAACGTCATGCCTAATATACAGCAGCAGCTGAATGTGCATTCTATAGTTTCTAAGTCTAAATGGAGCTAGCGTTCAGCTCCTAGGCGAAAAAAAGAACGAAGGAGATATCCTTACCGGCCGTAGTCAACGTGAAAATCATTGCAACGCAGATGAACACAAAAACAACGCAGAAAATGGAGATCATGCAGCACAGCATCAACGACGATGACTTGCTTCTGTAAGAGAAAAGATGATAACCTCCAAAAATATTTTACCGTACTCCTCTAGCTTCGAGCCAGTAAGAGAGTTTCGCACTAGCGAGTGGTCTGCGTAGCGAATTGGCGGCTGCTTCCACCGAAAGTCCGTATGGCATTTTGCTCCTGGTGGGGATTTGCCAGGTTCACCAATCACAAAATAAGCTGGGGAGGGAGTGCCATAGTGCAAAGGCTGTAATCCAAGCTGGTAGATATATTGACAAAAAAGGTACCTGGTGTCCTGTCTCCCTTTTTCTACTTAACATTCCTTTCAATTCACCAGATCAAACTAGACTCTACCGCAAGTTTACCTTTTTTATACCCCAGATACCTTTTGTTAAGATGAAAGGGAGCATACTGAACAGTGAACGATTTACACACAAAAAAAACGACCGCAGACGTCCGTGTAATGTTATTAATTTTCATGTGTGCACAGTTCAATTTGGAGGTGTTCGTTCTGACTAATAAATGTTAGATTTCATTTCATTGAACAATACCAAAATAGATACTGACGGCGCATGAACCACCGTATTTTTGAAGCTCTGATTCCTAAAGCCTGTACCACATTTGTTTGGCTTTTGATCATAAAGCTACGTTGTACCGGCTCATGTAGATCAAAGCGTTTCATACTAGGAAATGTTTGTATTTCTACGCGGGGCTTTATTGTTGTTTCACTGAAGCCTGTCTCATCTGGCTGGAAAAGTCGCAAATTTAGCAAAAAATACATGGGAACAACGCTCATCAAAGTAAAACTGAGCAAAAATGATGGTTTATGCCTCTTTCTTTTGGATAGCCCACAACTTCAAAGTGAGGAATGTCTCCATAGATGTAGGTACGCAGCATTGTTAGACATGAAAAGGCGCTATTTGCACAGTGTTTAGCACTACCGAATAGAAAGGGACGCCTCCTATCTGGAAGAAGTGAAGTTGACACGCATAGAACGAGCTTTCTACTCGGTCACAAATATCCTAAGCAGTCATGTTCAGGTGATGTTCGATCTCGTTTACAGTTAACATACTACCACAATATAGATTTCCTTATTTTAACTAGGGCGATTTGGCTGTGGTACGTTAGCACGCTGCCTTAAAGAACATTCACTTCTTCTTAATCAAAGACAAATATCAGGAATTTATTCTGCTTCCATTAAAGAACGTCTCATTGCGAAGAATGCTGCTTCCTTGTATAAATGCCATGCTAGAGTGGTTCATTCTAAAACATGTCTGGCTGGTCATCCGTGTTAGAAAATCTAAATTTTTGTAGGGGTTCACTCAACTATCGTGGTTTACTCACTCATCAAATTAATAAAACTTTCTCGCCAAGGACCTTAGTCCCACTTATTTCTCGAAGGAGGTTGCTTGTTGTCTCCCTTGCTCTGACTCACCGTCATACCCAGTCGAATTCTAATCAATCGACAGCTGCGCCGTAGCTCGAGATGTCGTTTTTTCTACTCATTTTTCCTGAATACCCCTTAGCTATTATACCAAGAGGGGAGAAATACTGTTCCAATGAATGTGATACCCAGGTCTGCAGCCGATCGCACGTCTAGCTTACATCTATTCAACACCCTAAATTTATCATAGCAGCATCATTTGGGATTCCAGTTGAGCACCTACCACAACCTAAGGTTGTGCAATAAAATGAACGAATAAAATAAACCGTTTTCATAGACAAACGTGGCGATCTTAACAAACAAAAGATATGTGTTATCTCTTACCTCAAAGTAACTGGGGCACTTTGGGTTATTTGGTTAAACGAAGCCACAAATACAACTGACCCTTTTGCAGTGACTTTTTTCGCTATGCAACAGTGCCGGACTTGTGGCAGCTATTTTAAAAGAAAATTGTGACTTTCGTAGATCATACTTACTGAAAAGATGCTAGAACGAAGAGATTGCTTGTTGAAAACCCTTCACTTGCGCTTTACGGAACTGCCGCCTGTTCATGAAAATAGGCGCACAGTAGTAGCATCACTTATATACTTACCAGTTGTAATGGTAGCTGGTGGCTCGCTTCCTGAATAAAACAATAATTAACTGTATAGCTACTAGTATTCCAAAGCCTATAGAGCGAACAAAATTGCACGACAAAAATACTAGCGAATAGCACCTTACCCAAATAACCTACTTAAAGTTGTACTTATGTTGTCGGGGATTTGAGTAGATGCATTTCAACATAATACAAGATACCCACAAAAGGTACAGCACTACTTCGCATATATTGCCCACTCTGAATGCGATACATTTTTTTGGAACAAAAAAATAAAAAGAAAGTGTTCAAAGGAGACTTTGATTGTTAAAAGACAAACTGTATCAGGTTCGGCCTACGTGCTTTTTAAATTCAGAAACATTTTAAGTGCAATAGAAGTAAAGGTGAGCTGCAGGACACAAAACTTAAGAAAACAGTGCCAACACAGGACGAAGAAAAGTGACATGAGGACGGGCGTTAAGTGCAAACTGAAGGTTTTATTGAAGGAGCCAACAGTGCATAAATGCACAAAACAAACTTAATATATGATTCACCGTAACATTATATTCACTTAGAATTTCAGTCACGTTCATGACGTCAAATAGCGGACTCACGTTTCGAATATATCAAGTTACGGATCAGGCGGTGTGTAGCTAAGGCCCCAATAGTCTACCGAGTGGCTTTTGCAATACAATATCGAGGCATAATTACTATCGACCCGCCTTCAATTGACGTCTTCCAGACGCCTCGCCTTGACGCACATCGCTTACTGCCAAAAAGACGAGCTATGTGCAAGCCTTCTGTCACTTGATGCTGTCCAAAAATAGATCCGCTATTTGATGTCACGCACGTGACTGAAATTATTCACTGACTATATATATATATATATATATATATATATATATATATATATATATATATATATATATATACACAATATATATATATCTTAAAATAGATGTGTTGTACGTCGAGAAAGGTTCAGACGCAGCTTGGCAAAATGAGCTTTAACAGGCAGGTCTGGCTAATGGCGAACTGCGTGCGCGAGCTACCACTGCAGCCACCGATCATCGTCGTCTTCTTCATTGCCAGCAGAGCGTTCAATATTCAGATTCATTAATTCATTACAATTACTCCCCGCGAAATAAGGAGCCATCCTGGCGACCTATGGACAAGTAAACACGGGAGGGTCGTAGCAGGGCTTAAGTCTCGAGACGTGGACAATTTCCTGGCCACGACGACGCTGGTCAGAAGATGGTTCCAGTGGCTCGATGAGGTAATTCACCGGTGACGTTTTTTGTAGCACACGATATGGGCCGTGATACTTGGAGACCAACTTGGTAGAAAGGCCAGGTGTAGCCGAAGGGACATGCAGCCAGACGAGTGAACCTGGATCGTAGGAAGTAGTGTTATTTGATGGGTCATGGTGGTGTTTTTGGCGTCCTTGGTCTTGAGTTGTGAATGATCTTGCCAGTTGGCGGCATTCTTCAGCGTATGTAGCGGCTTGAGACAAAGTCGTGGACTCTGAGGAGTCAGGTTTGTACGAAAGGATGGTGTCCATAGTGCAAGAAGGTTCGCATCCGTAAAGGAGGAAAAAAAGGAGAGAACCCAGTAGTGCTTTGAATGGCGGTATTATAAGCGAACGTGATAAACGGGAGCACTCGGTCCCAATTGGAGTGGTCTGACGAGATATACATAGACAGCATGTCACCAAGGGTGCGGTTGAAGCGCTCTGTCATTCCATTGGTCTGGGGATGATAGGCGCTTGTAGTGCGGTGAACGACGTAGCACTCACGCAGCAATGCTGTGATGACGTCTGACAAGAATACGCGACCACGATCACTCAGTAACTCCCGAGGTGCTCCATGCCGTAATACGATGTTGTGAAGAACGAAAGTCGCAAAGTCCTTTGCTGTAGGCGAGGGAAGGGATGAAGTTTCGGCATACCGCGTGAGATGGTCGACGGCAACTATGATCCAGCGGTTACCGTCAGCGGTGTTGGGAAGGGGACCGTAGATATCGATGCCGACGCGGTCGAATGGTCGGGACGGGCATGGTAAGGGTAGCAAGGTACCGCTGGCGTGACAAGGGGGAGTTTTTCGTCTCTGGCACGTCGAGCAGGCCCGAACGTATTGTCGTATAAAACGGTACATGCCACGCCAGTAATATCGGAGACGTATGCGAGAATAAGTCTTCAACAAACCTGCGTGGCCACATTGGGGGTCGTCATGAAACGTGGAACGAATTTCGGATCGCAGATGACGTGGAATCACGAGTAGCCACTGACGTCCACCGGGTGCGTAGTTGCGTCGGTACAGCACGTCGTCGCGAGTGGCGAAGTGCTCGACTTGCCGACTCAATGTGCGAGAAGGGGTGGAAGCCGTGTGCCCAGCCAGGATGTCTAGAATCGAAGCAACCCAAGGGTCCTTGCGTTGCTCAGATGGCATCTCGGCGATGGTGACGGCAGTGGCATCACAAGTTATACTTTCGCAGCAGTCCGGGTCAGGGGGCAGCGGCGAACGGGATAGGGCGTCTGCGTCCGAATGTTTCCGGCCGGAGCGATAGACCACGCGAATATTATATTCTTGGAGGCGTAATGCCCATCGGGCGAGGCGACCGCTTGGATCCTTCAGTGACGACAACCAGCAGAGGGCGTGGTGGTCTGTCACGACGTCAAAAGGGCGCCCGTACACGTAAGGTCGAAATTTCTCTATCGCCCAAATAATGGCGAGACATTCCTTTTCAGTGACTGAATAGTTGGTTTCGGCTTTTCTAAGAGTTCGGCTTGCGTAGGCAACCACGTACTCTTGGAAGCCGTCTTTCTTCTGTGCAAGAATAGCGCCTAGCCCGACGCCACT
Source organism: Rhipicephalus microplus (assembly GCF_043290135.1). Lineage (NCBI taxonomy): Eukaryota > Metazoa > Arthropoda > Arachnida > Ixodida > Ixodidae > Rhipicephalus > Rhipicephalus microplus. The sequence continues at coordinate 132,296,429 of NC_134707.1, forward strand.
AGCGTCGGTGTGGATCTCTGTGGGTGCCGATGGGTCGTAGTGTCGCAGAATAGGCGGCGACGTGAGGAGGCGGCGCAGTTCATTGAAAGAATCGTCACAGGTGGCAGACCAGGCGGAAAGGTCTCTAGAGCCGGCGAGGAGCTTGGTCAAAGGAGCGATGATCGTCGCGAAATTGCGGACGAAGCGCCGGAAGTAACAGCAAAGGCCTATGAAGCTTCGGAGCTCTTTCATGGTGGTCGGTTTGGGAAACGCTGAAACGGCTGTAAGTTTGGCAGGGTCAGGAAGAATGCCGTCTTTTGAAACCATGTGGCCAAGGATCGTAAGCTTTCGAGCAGCGAAATGGTACTTCTTCAGATTCAGTTACAGCCCCGCGGCAGATATATACACGCGAGGACTTTCTCGAGGCGGGTTAAATGGGTTGCGAAATCAGTTGAAAAGACGACAATGTCATCTAAATAACAAAGGCAAACGTTCCATTTGAGGCCTCGAAGGATAGAGTCCATCATCCGCTCGAAAGTAGCTGGTGCGTTGCAGAGGCCGAAGGGCATGACTGTGAATTCGTAAAGCCCGTCGGGCGTGATGAAAGCAGTTTTTTCACGATTGGCCTCTGCCATGGGTACCTGCCAGTATCCAGAGCGCAGATCTAAAGAAGAGAAAAATTCGGCTCCCTGTAGGCAGTCCAAGGCATCGTCAATGCGTGGCAGCGGATAGACATCCTTGCGCGTGATTCGGTTGAGACGCCGGTAGTCCACGCAAAACCTGATGGATCCGTCCTTCTTCTTCACCAACACAACTGGAGAGGCCCAGGGACTGCTTGACGGTTCGATTATGCCACGTGTCAGCATGTCGTCAACCTGTTCATTGATGGCACGGCGTTCGGTAGTCGACACACGATATGGACGCTGCCGTATTGGCGTCTCTTGACCGGTATCTATACGGTGAACAACAGATGACGCTCGACCTAAGGAAGGCTGATTGTCGTCAAACGAGGCTCGAAAACGCTGTAGGAGCTTGATCAGCTGTTTCTGCTGCTCAGGGGTGAAGTTACAATCAATGGACTTGCGGAATACATCTATAGGTTCATTAGCGTCCGTTGCGGGTGTAATGGCACAAGTCGGTAAAAATGGCTTGTCTGGATAGATCGGGTCTTCGAAAATACAATTTAAGGTCTCGAGGCTTCCCAGATACTCGCCGCGTAGCAGGATGTACGGACATGCAGAAACGTTGCACGCATAAAGTACCGCCGAACCATTGGAAAAGTTGATGACGGCAAACGGGAGGACGATGGTTCGGTGTTGCACACTAGCTATAGTTGGCTGGAACAGCAACGTCGAGTTAGTGGCAGCAGGGGAAAACACAGGCATTAGGACGGCGGACAACGGCGCGATGCGGACGTCAGCTGCGGCAAACACTTTGGAGGGACTGTGGTGGTTGATATCAAGACACGGATTCGTCAACGTGAGTTCAGCACGAGCGCAGTCGACGAGGGCCTGATGGGTAGAAAGGAAATCCCATCCTAGTATGACGTCGTAAGATGAACGTGGGAGAACAACAAAGTTGACGGCGTACCAAACATCTTGAATGAAAACGCGTGCTGTGCACTGAGCTGTTGGCGCGATGAAATGGGAGGTGGCTGTACGCAGAGCAAGATTCGTAAGCGGCGTTGTAACTTTTCTCAAATCGCGACACAGTTTTTCACTAATTACAGAAACGACGGCGCCTGTGTCGACAAGTGCACGTACAGCAACACCTTCTACTAGCACATCAATTTCGTTGGTCGGACAAAGAGGAGGTCTTAGAAAGTTCGACGACGACGCAGTTCTTGCCTCCGGAACTGCGGCTGTCAGTTTTCCTCTTGAGCGGGGCTCGTGCGCCGAAGCATCGGGGAGACAGATCGGCGACGGGGCGGTAATGACCGGCGAGAATCGACAGGGCGTCGTGGGGACAATGAGTCGGTGATAGGAGAAGATGGTCGCCGGGGATTCTGGGCAGCCTGGTAATTTGCAGAATTCCCGTGGTCTGGAGGCTGGAAGTTACGACGGCGACAGTAGCGTGCTATATGTCCCACGAAACCGCATGCGAAACATATGGGCCGATTATCCAAGGTGCGCCATGGGTTAACGACAGAAGGTGCAGGAGGCGAAACGGGATGGGGTGCCGTGTATGTAGGCAGCGTCGTAGGGTAGGAGGACCCGGTGCGCCTGTATGCGCCAGAGACAGATGGGGCTTGGGGTCTAGCAACGACGGCAGTGTAGGTCAGCGGCGTAGGGACAGATGGCGATGGAGGCAGTGCCTGCGTGACCTGTGTCTCAATGACCTGGCGTAGACGTAAGTCTAACGATATCACTGGCGCGGATGCTTCGGCCACAAGAGAAAGCTGACGCGCAACTTCTTCACGAATGAACTGTTTGATGTGGGGCAGTAAAACGGTGTGATCAGCAGCGACATCGTGCACGAGGGCGGAAACTTCAGCCGTATTTTCAGCGGCCCTGCGCGTCGAGACACGCTGCTTACGCAACTCGTCGTACTCCTGACAGAGCTGGACAACATCGGTGATGGTCTGTGGATTCCTGGCAACGAGCATCTGGAAGGTATCGTCGTCAAATCCTTTGATGATGTGCTTGATTTTGTGGCGTTCGGTTAGAGATTCATCGACGCGCTTGCAGAGAGACAAGACATCTTCAATGTAACTTGTAAAGGTCTCGTCCCTGCGCTGGATTCGACTACGGAGACGCTGTTCCGCACGAAGCCGGCGCACGGCGGGACGACCGAAGACCGCGGCGATGGTGGTCTTGAAGGCGGACCAGTTGGTGATTTCGCCTTCGTGGTTCTTGAACCAGAGGCTGGCCACATCATCGAGGTAAAAGCGCACGTTTGTGAGCTGGTCGCAGGTGTTCCACTTGTTGGAAGCGCTTACGATTTCGTACTCGACGAGCCAGTCCTCGACGTCTTGTTCGTCGTTGCCGCGAAAAATTGGTGGGTCGCGTTGCCGAGACACGCCAGTACAGTAGACTGTCGTTGGTAAGGCAGCTTGAGAAGGGCCAGGAGCAGTCATGGTGAACGGTGAGGGTAGCGTCCGATTGCGAAGTTCCAGGTTGATGGGAACCCCGGCTCCTCCACCACTTAAAATAGATGTGTTGTACGTCGAGAAAGGTTCAGACGCAGCTTGGCAAAATGAGCTTTAACAGGCAGGTCTGGCTAATGGCGAACAGCGTGCGCGAGCTACCACTGCAGCCACTGATCATCGTCATCGTCTTCATTGCCAGCAGAGCGTCCATTATTCAGATTCATTAATTCATTACAATATATATATAGTTATATATATATATATATATATATATATATATATATATATATATATATATATATATATATATATGAGTGTAGAATTGCGTGTTTGACACAATATTATGGGGATCTAACAAACAATAATGCCAAAGAAAGGATACGGGTATACGGGAAGCTATCAGACCCAGTTGTAGAGTAAATGTGGAGAAAGAAAAGTGAGTGAAAAAATAACTTGCCGAGTGCCGGACCCAAACCTGCTACCTTCAAGCAATACGTTCGAATTTCTACCAACTGAGCGACGATGACCGCCGTGGTAGATCAGTTGGTAGAGCATCGAACGCGTTAAGATACACTTCTTCGTGTAGGATCGATTGTGTGACCTCTGCATTGTGAGCGCTAGGCGTTTGCCACTGAGCCAGAAAAGAGCACCTCCTTCAGCGTTAGAACAGCAAGCTATTGATATTTGATAGTTACTGCTTGTGATGGACATCTCGGGGGAAACTATCGTGTTTTAAGCAATGCTAGCGAGATGGCGCAATGAGCACGCGTCGCCAAGCTGTCACGACGCGGCAGCGCGTGCTCTTATCTCCCACGCGTACGTTGCCCCGCGGAGAGGTGGCAGGGTTGACGCTCTTGCGTGGGCTTGCTTAATTCGCGGTGGGGACAATCGTACTTACGTCTTGGGCTTTCACTGGGACGATACCGTTGTGGTTACCGGGTGCACAAAGGTCACTGCAATCATCGCAATGTGTGCGTTGTGAAAATTGGCACTCTTGTAAGACAGAGAAAAGTAACAACTGAGACGCTTATTCGTGTTTATCAGTACCCGTGAGCACGTTTCGTGCGTGGACTGTGCCCGAGAAACGCGGGACAACTGTTGATCTGCTTGTCGTTTTGCGCATCACCTTTCAGTTTGTTGCTATCGCGTTCATTGAATCGCCTTGCGGCAAAGCTGTGATCTTTTTTTATTTACTGAGCTTTTTTTCTATTTCATGCGATACTGGTTACGGACACCGCCATCGGCTGATATCTACGGCGCCGCGCGTGACCCATGTTCTAGCCTAATGATGGGTTTGGCTGTAAAAAACGCTTTTTTAATCACTTTAATGGTTGGTGTTTCTCTGTTTTGTCGTTGTCACATGAACCCTTCGGATAACTATGATTACAGGTGGCTAGCTATATGCTCAGAACCACCGTTAGTTTTCTAACCGTGGTTAAAGTAAACGGGTAATTCCACGAGAGATCAACAAAAACTCGAAAGAGGATCAATTAGGTTCAGTTATGTATTTCACCAATCCAGTAGCCCACAAAGGAACTCAGTGTTCTTTTTATCTGCATAATTTTAGAGGCAAGAAATATCGTACAGATTCAATACGGAGGGAAGGTTTCATCAGCAGCCTTTCTCCAACAGCAGTAGTCGTTCTCTCTCTGGAAATCCAGTCAGGACAGAAAGTTGGGCTATTTGGTGATACATTATGGGCAGTACCGGCGCACAAACTCACGGGACGAAAAGAAGAGACGCAAACAGCGCTTGTTTGTGTCTCTTCTCTTCGTCCTGTGAGTTTGTGCGCTAATACTACCCATAACGAGTCAGCTAGTCTAATGACCAGCGGTTATCCTGCATACGCGTTACATGCCCGGCTCATCTAACTTTCCTCTTCTTGATTTCAACTTTGATATCCTTAATACCAGTTTCTTTCATGATCCACTCTGCCTTCTTCTTGTCTCTTAAAGGTACACCTATCTTTTTCTTTTCCATCGCTCGCTGCGTCGTCCTCAGTTCAAGCTGAACCCTGTTTGCAAGTCGCAAGGTTTCTGCTCCTTATCTAAGTACCGGCAAGATGCAGCTGTTTTATACGTTTCGCTTGAGGGATAGTGGCAATTTACCTGTCATAATTCAAGAGTGCTTGTCAATTGTGCTTCACCCTATACTTATTCTTCTAGGTAACTAAATCTCGTTGATCGACGCCGGAGTTATTACCTGTCCTAAGCAGATGTAGTCTTTTACAGCTCCAAGTGCACTATTACCTATCTCGAAGCGCCGTTCTCTTTCGACGTTGTTATACATTACCTTCGTTTTTTGCGGAGTAGTTTTAGACCTATCTTTCTGCTCTCCTTGTTTATCTCCTTAACCATGAGTTGCAATTCGTCCCCTGAGTTACTCAGCAATGCAATGTCATCGGCGAAGCGTAGGTTACTAAGGTGCACATCATTACTTTTATCTCTAACCCTTCCCATTCTAGGCCTCTGAAAATTTTCTGTAAGCACACGGTAAACAGCCTTGAAGATATTGTATCCCTCTGTCTTGATTGGTGTTTTGTCACTTTCTTCATGGAGCCGGATGGTCGCAGTAAATCCCCTGTAGATTTATTCCAGGAGTTGTATATATGCTTCATTGACAGCTTGATTCTGCAGTGCCTGCATGACTGCTGACATTTCTCCAGAATCAAACACCTTCTCGTAAACTATGAAGGCCAGGTATAGTGGCTGACTGTATTTTGAGAATTTTCCCATCACCTGACTGACAGTATGAATGTGGTCGATTGTTGAGTATTCTGTCCTATATATGAGACCTATACAGTGCTACAGAATGGGCACATCCATTGCTATCGTGGCTTGGCTTACAAAATAGAATTGGGCGTAGGGTTACTTAATTCCGGAAATAGAGCTGGCAACATGATTGAATACTATAGTTTATTGAAACGGTAGAAGATATCATAATTAAACTCAATAGGAGATACAAAATGAGGGTGGTACACGCTTACGCGCCAACATCCAGCCACGTTGACGCGTCAGTTGAAACCTCCTATAAAACGTGGAATCGGCAATGACTAAAATACAAACACAGAATACTATACTGAAGGGCGACTTCAGCGCCAAGGTAGGGAAGAAACAGGCTGGAGAACTGGCAGTAGGAGATTATGACATCGGTACTAGAAATGCCAGAGTGAAACTATTAGTAGAATCGGCAGAACGCAAGAAATTACGAAACTTGAATGCCTTCTACCGAAAACGAGGAACCGTAAGTGGACATAAAGGAGCCGTAATGGCGAAAATAAGAACGAAATAGACTTTACACTGAGTGTACACCCAGGCATTGTGCTGGATGTGGAAGTTCTTGGCAAGGTACGATGCAGTGACCTTAGAATGGTACGGTATCGAATTCGCCAAGACTTGAAGAATGAACGACAGAAACTGATACGCAAAAAGCTAATGAATGAGCTAGCACTGAGAGGGAAAGTACAGCAATTCGGAGTCTCGCTTCAGAACAGGTACTCGGCTCCTATCGAGGAAACCAGCATTTGCGTGGACGCAATGAATGGCAGTCTGACGAGAATCATTACAGAGTGTGCAGCGGAAGCCGGAGGTACGATAATTAGACAGGACACTTGCAAGCTGCCTCAGGAGACGAAGTACCTCATTAGGAACGTGAAAGCATGAAATTCTCAAATCCGACAGAAAAAGTAATATTGTCGGAGCTTTGGAAGCTGAATAAGCGTAAGGTATTCGATGTAAAAAGGTACAATATGAAGAAAGTCGGACACGCTCTGAAGAACGTAGGAACTGCCAAAGCAGTGAAGAGGAAACTTAAGATAGGCAAAAAACAGATGTATGCACTAAGAAACAAGAAAGGCAAAGTAACTACCAATATAGATAGGACAGTTAAAATAGCGCAGGTATTTTACAGAAGTCTGTACAGCAGCCGGCAGAGCCGCGACCCTAATATAAAAAGTAGCAGTAACCCAGATGGCATCTCATCAGTAATCATGGAAGTTACAAAAGCCTTCGAGCGAATGCAAAGAAGGAAAGCTTCTGGTGAGAATCAGATAACATCAGATATGTTTAAAGACGGAGGACAGATTGTGTCAAAAAAACTAGCCACCCTGTTTACGAAGTGTCTCCTGACGGGAAGAGTACCAAAGTCTAGGAACAATGCTAACATCATCTTATTACATAAAAAAGGAGATGACAGGGACATGAAGAAATACAGGCAGATCAGCTTGCTCTCCGCCGTATACAAGCTATTTACAAAGGTAATTGCTCGATAACATATGTAAAAATATATAGAGAATAAAGGAAGGTAAAAATGTTCATGCACCGATAATTTTCTTAATGCAAGGCCATCACTTGGCCATCTTTTCATTACTGTGAATTTTGCGTATTCATTTCGTCAGTAAAAGCACGCTTTTAAAATGGACCGTCTCTGACTATCCAGTCTGCGCACGCGCCGAAGTCGATGAGGCATATGCCATAATTTTTGGTGGCCAAATCGCGACGACAGGAGTCGACCAAGGAACATCATCTGGGGTCACAAAGGGCAAACGCTGCCACTTTGCTTCTCCTCCTATTCCCCCCCCCCCCCCGAAAATATTAGGAAAGCCACCAGTGCAGACCTCCGCGATTGCGTACTGGTGCGTGGTGGGCAGTTTCGGAAGCCACCAGTCTTATTATCCACGACCTCCACAGGAAGAGCTGTTCTGACGCGGAAAAGGCCGATTGCCTTAAATTTCTAGAGAGTTCAGTGATGCTGTTTTTTTCGCATAGCATGGATAAATAATTAATCATATTGTGTATAATACTGTGTTAAAAAATGGCTTCATCATGTACCCCAGTCAGAATATGACATCACTTTATTCCACTGTATTATTGCTAAGGCCGCACCCTTCTGTAAAATATTTTTGGGTAAATGAGCATGTTGTGCACAATCCTTGTTTTGGCTAGAAGTTTTATGTGAAATACACATCTGAGATATAAAGAATTGTATTGTGGCTTTCTTTATTAAATGCACATTGATTAAAATTCATGATTTTAGAGTAGTGGCAGAGGTTACGTCGGTTACGTTATTTTCGGGAACGGCATTGTATTACCATTTTTCGTTGGTAACGTGGGGCGCTGACATGTTATTTATTGTTAGAGTAACAAGCAACCTATTTAGTTACATTATTTAGGTAATAGGTACAACTCTTATTTATATACACCAATTAACTCTTGTGGTACGTAGATTACGGAGAAGTTTAAGCGTAGTTTTTGCAACGTAGCACTGCTACAGTTTCTTATAATTTTTTGAAAACTGTTTTTGAGAGGCACACAAGAAGAAGCGGTCGCTTTAGAACTTTTGTTGACTTTTTAATTTTTGTAATTTAATTCTACAATCATCTTTAGTGATCGTAAAAACGTAACAACAAAATTCAGCTTTTAGCGTCAAGTTTCTTCGCCTTGCGGCCTCTTTTTGAAGAACTAAACTCTCATTCGAGATATTCACACAGTGCATAAGATATGCTATCACATACACTCTAAAAATATCGAATAAAAAGGGTGTCTTTTTGTCCCACAACAATAATCGTCATCAGGCTTGGGTGCGCTTCCTTTCTTGAAAACTCGGTGCTGGCCACTTTCCTATCAAAATGGAATGTAACTGATAATGGGCATGTCGATCGTGACCGGAATGTACCGGGCGCGGGGCGATAGCGCAAGGATGGTACGCAATATAGATAACAATACTGTTATAAGACAAAAAGACACCCTTTTTACTCGATCATTTTTATCAATCAATCAATCTTTATTTTGGCATAGTATGGTTACATCGTTAAGGATATGCAGA